>NW_026038257.1:0-39677 GCF_023373825.1 Bactrocera dorsalis
AAATAGTAGTGCCGGTGGCTACTAACTATTTAACAATCAAATCACATGATAAGAAGAATATTCGATTAGAAAGTTATAAAAAACCTAATTTTTAATTAATGTATGATATATTTACAGTTTTATCTACCATACATTTTTTTTAGTTTACATACAGTTATTAAATTAAAATAAAATTGAAAAATTATGCTGTTCAAGAAAATAGTAGTGGCTATTAAAAAAGACGATAAAACTAAGAATATGAAAGTAACAGTAAATATTTCATATTTAATATGTTTCCTAAGGTCTAATATTTTGTTGTAAATCCGTTGTTGTTTATAACAGCTAGGCATCGGCGTGGCATGGAGTCAATAAGGTCCTTACAACGCTTCACAGAGATTTGAGCCCATGCTTCCTTAAACACTTGCCAAAGCTCTGTGTTTTTCGATGGTTTTGCTGTTGCTACACTTCTGTTGACATCGCCTCATAATTTTTCGATAGGGTTTAGGTGCGAAGATTGTGCTGGCCATGGTATCAAGTAGACGTTTTCAGATGCAGACCACTGATTAGCTAGTTTGCTCGTAGGTTTAGGATCATTATCCTGCTGAAATGTCCATTTTAACGACATTTTCCAATTAGCATACGGTAGCATTACATCTTTCAATTTATTAATGTACACTGCTTGTTCCATAATGCCACTGATCAAAGAGATTGGACCATCGCCAGCATACGACAAACAAGCGCACACTATAGTCTTTAGCCTACCATATTTAACAGTCTTTGTGTTGTACCTTGGGTGGTATTCTGTGTTTAGGGGACAACGAACACACTGCCTGGAGCCTATACCACAAAAAAAAAAAAAAAACAATTTTTATCTCATCCGTAAATAAAATGTTGTGCTACTTTTGGACGGGCCAATACATATGGCCTTTCGCAATCTTTTATTCTTGCATTGACGTGCTTCTTCGTCAAAAGGGGTACTTTTCTCGGACTCCTTGCATGTAAATTAGCTTCTATTAGCCTTCGGCTAACTGTGACAGCACTGACCAGTAGATTCAATTCATTTTTAATTATTTTTGACGACGCCTAAGGCTTTGCTTTGCTGTATCGCACAAGTCGTCGGTCCTCCAGAAATGTAGTCTTGCGCTTACCACCAGGAGTTTCCGGCTTAATAGTATGATGAATAGCATTAAATATCATCGGAGCAGTGCAACCGATCATTTCTTCGTTTTATTTATATGTTTTGCCCTGATCTCTCAAGTTACCAATTAACTCTCGCTTTTTGATTGAGCAATGCTTTTTACAACCCACTAAACAATAAATAAATAGCGGTTTCAATAAATTTATATCACACAATTACTATATTATTTTAATACACTTTCTGATGTCAGTTAAAATTAAAAATAAAAAAATTTTTAATTTTTTTCAACTATTCCCTTTAAGCACTACTATTTTAATGAACAAGAGATTTTTCATAAAGATAGTTCTACGAAAGTATTGTAGAAATGTTCAATTTGCAAGATAGAACATGTCAGCAATAAGATTGGAGTGTTATGTGCTGTCGCACTACTATTTTCGTGAACACAACTGTACATACATATGTATACTTCATAACATATCTTAATATATAAAAATCACGTGTCACATTGTTTGTTTGCGATGGACTCCTAAACTACTGAACCGATTTTAATGAAATTTTTAACACTGTGTGCAGTTTGGTCCAACTTGAAAGATAGGATAGTTTATAATTCTCCTTATAGTCGCATTATTTATTTATTGCAAATTATTTGTTTATTATTAGCAAAGAGCTATCCACCAGTTGGTGGCGCTAACAGCGGTATTGAGTGCGCTATGTTACAGTAGATGGCGCTACAAACATTAAAAACATTAAATGAAAATGCGTTGTTTGAAGTTTATATTATTTGTGGTAAAGTTATACGAGTCTATGACTTCAAAAAAAAAAAAATAAAAATTGGGCGGGGCGAAGTTCGCCGGGTCAGCTAGTGTATGTATATAACAAACTATCATAATATTATTAAAAAATTAAATATATTACAATTGTGATAAATGTACATTAATCGTAAATTTTATCATTCGCTTTCGCGAATTCAAATCATATTATCACTTATCAATAATAACATGTGCGCGCTGCTCATATGTATGTACATACATAAATATGTGCGTATGACATTGGCACACAAATAACGCATCCACAACATACATACTTATATGCGTTCACGTGTAGATATGTCACCCGCAAAAACTACAAACATTGTTCTACAAAAACAACAATCGTTTCAAGTAGCAGCAGCGTCACAAGCCAATAGGCATGGCAGCCAAATAGTACGAGTACATCTCCCCGAGCATGACTTTGCATATAAGCGTCTTTTCGCGACGTGGCAAAAGCCAAAAATCATAAATTGAACAATTTCTGATATTTGTATGAGAAGGAAAAAGCGACAACAAGAATAAAATTGACAACATAGTTTATTTGTCGATTTTCAAGTCAAGAAATGTATCAAAGAAAATATTCATTATTTCTCTGAGTTATGTGTACACTGAGTCCCGGTTAAGTAGTACTCCGCTTAAATGAAAATCATCCCTCTTAACTCGCTACATCTTGCTGCTTCTCACGGTTTATTTTTATGAAATACATAGAAATTATTGTTTTAAGTACCACTCGCTTAAGTATTCGCACACGCTTATGTGCCATATTATATTTTTAGTTTTACAAACCACAAGCATCTGTATCTTTGATTATGACGTATAACCGGGATTGACTGTATTTGTCAAGAAATGAAAAAAATATTTTTAAGCGGCTTGCAAAAGTCTGCGTCGATATGTACCCTGCAAAAAGTCGGACTACATTATGTACTAGGACAGGACCACGATACTTAGTAACCAACACTAGTTACCGACGTGGTCCAAACATATGGAAAAAATATAGTTACATTAACATTGCGATGTCATTGGACATGACCACATCTGGTCCAACGCTGCATAACATAGGACCACCTACCAAACTACCTCCTTTGGTCCAACATATATTATGCTTACACAAGACCATTGCGTTCTCGACCACCTACGAAACTACTTCGTCTAGTCCAACATATATTCTAATTACACTAGACCATGGCATACTCTACTTACTATTATTGTGGTCCAAATGGACCACATTTTTGAGCTAAGCAATCCACCTTACTCTATTTCCAATAAAAATTTTAAACGCTGTTTTTATTATTATTTTTTTAAAAAAAATTTTTAGTTTATACAAGTATATTAAACTTAAAATATTTTCTTTGGATGCTGCAATTCATTTTTTATAAAAAAATTTTATTTACATATATTACACTTAAGTTATTATTAAAAACTTAACTCTATTTTGGGAGAGGTACGTATGTGTACCGCAAAAAAATCAGTTTTTATATTAGGTATGGTTTTTGATCGAAGAAACCTGCCGGAAATGCCTCTTTTTTACGACCTGAAAAGCCCTCCTCATTTCCGCTTCCGCATTTACTGCTGTTTTTCCAATTGCTTCTGTAATAAATAAAAAATTATATATATGTACATATATATATTGTTTTGTCGTTAAGGAATAATTCAATTGTCCATACTTTTAAGTATGGTATACACCATAGAATAATCCTTAAAGCTCTTGTTGTTGCCAATTCCATAAATGTTGTATTCAAGGCAAAATTTACGCGCCAAAACCTTTTCGAAATCTTTTACAACCTCTCCTTGTAACAAGTATTGCACTGCTGAAATCTAAAATGTTTAAAATGAAATTGGATTAGGCTCTTAACATAATCAGTTATTTTTATATATAAATTATAGGACTCTTACATAGCAATCTCTATTATCATCAATAGCTCCATTAGTTCCCTTCTCCTTTTGAGTTAGATTTTGTAACAAAACGGCATGTTCCGCCAAAATATTAATGATCACTTTGTTTTGTTTTTCAATTAATTCTGGAAAAATAAAAGAATGTCGGTATGTTAATGATATTCTATTTGATTACAATTATGTATATGTATATATATTTAACATACCTCCCAACTCTGTAATTTTGTCCACAAATAATTTTTGAAGGTTGTTGTACTTATCGCAACCATCATTGAAGCTATCTAAATAATAAAAATTGTCAATGAAAGTAAAAACACAAATAATATAAATTAAAAAACAGTAGTTCACTTACCTAAAAATGATTGGGGTATTCCGCCGTTCATCCGGCGAAGCTTTCCAGCTGTTTCCATATTTTTTCCTTATGTAGCAACTCCAAATATTTACATATGTATGTAAGTATGTATATGAAAACAAAATTAAAAACGTTAATTAGTGCAGCCATGTAATATTGGTATAAAAAGTAATTGGTCGTTATGTGGCAAATTTCTTTAATGGAAGCTTTTCCCTAGTGGCATCAGTACTATGAAAAGAATTACAATGCGCAATATTCTCGGTAGCGGCATCGTTTCCCCGAACTCGTACTGATGCCTCATTTTTAACGGCTAATTGCTCTGTATAAAACTCTTTTTTAACTTTATAAAGGCGTTTCAAATGCCTCTTTGAGCAACTCATTTTAATTAATCACTAATTAATTTATTATTAAATTTTTCACACACTATACTCACCAAAATCCTTGAAATTTCTCCAATTATGTCGCAGTAAATTTTTCCAATCCATCCAATCCGTCTGACAATTTCAAAATGAGTAAATGTAGGGGTGGGCGATACACAATATATGAATACAACGACTTATCGATACTTTAAAAGGATTAAGCGCGCATTGACACACTACGCCTTTTATCGCCCAAACTGTGGGCGAGGGCACGTCGAGGAAAATTTAATTTAATTATAAACTTTTTAAATAGAATATAAAAATTTCGGTGCAAATATGTGTATTATAATAGAAGATAAAAATTATCTTAAGAAAAATATTTTTGTGCACATTTTAAATGAAGCGTACAAAAATTTGATAATATGATATCAAAAACATTGCAGAACACCAGACGAGAATATTCCGAAAACGAGCAACAAAAGTTTTCGGGTGTAAACTCGTTCTAAGTTAAAAATTTTATGCAAATCGATTTATTTTGTTATTCTCGATAATGAATAGTTCACTTTTAGACTAAAATATTCAATGTTTTTTATAATTTGCTTCAATTTGTTTTAAACTAATATGAGAAATGTTTCAAATTCTTAGAAGACACGGTTCGTAAAATTGTATTTCAAAGAACTTTTTGAATTAAATGTTTGCTCTAATTCTTATACATATGTGATTGATGAAAGCAACCGCAAATACAGAAAAAGTTTAAGTGGGGTAAAAATTAACAAATTCTTCAACGTAGTAATAAATAAGAAATATTTACGTTAATAAAGGTTTTTTAAAATGTATTAAATAATTTTCAATGACTTTTTAGGAAAAATAAATCGATATCTCGTTACGATTTATTTAAAATTATCGTTATTTTTATGATGTCCATTGCTAAATATACCTGCATACGAGTATAACCGAATCAAATTGACGAACAAGCACGAAAAAGACGATGTTCAATTTCGGACATGGTCCAGTGCAGCATAACATATGGTTAGGTATGTAACCAGATCTCATCGCCTCTACTTCGAAGCATTACCCAATTGGACTACGTGGTCCTCAAATTTTTGCAGGGTATGCACGCTCATACAAAAACATACATACATATCTACACCGGTTTGTATGCGAAGCTGTTTCAGCTGCAAGGGAAGCAGTGGCAATTGGCGATCATTCGCTTGTGTTTTCGGCACAGCTCGGATTTTCTACCAACAACACAATGTTGTGATGCTTTGTCGCCCCTTCGGTCCGTCGACTTATTGACTCTTTGACTTGAAAGCAAAAAATTTCATATATATATATTTACATACATACATACATATGTTGCATGCAGACAAATTTACAAACGTTATGCGTATGGTTCTTTTATATTTGTTTACATGCACACATAATTACATACATATATGTACATATATATATATGTGCGACCGCTTGGTCTTTTAACATGATATCGAAACGATTAATGACCAAAGCAAATATGTATATACATATTTATGTATATAAATATATGTCGTATCAAACCTATGTATATAAAATGCATATTTAGGTAGTAATACAAATCTTATTAAGTTATATACATACATACATATTTGCAAAGTTTTTATGGGATTCATCATAAAATAGGTAAATTTTAACATAACTATGTACACACTTATGTACTTAGTATATGCTTTGATACCAAATATATAAGGATCATATGTATATAAATTATATGCCGAGTCGGTTGCGCATAGGAAATAAACGAATCTGTAGGCATAAATTTGTTTACATTGGAATTAGCATTATTTTTCTCATTTAACACTGAAAATGCTCAATTCTGCTATTTTCGTGGTGAAACACGCTTATAATTTGTCTGTGGTGAGACTCATCCATCTCTGCCGAGTTAGCCAAAAATATTTTTACGATCTCCGAGCCGTGAACCTTCTCTATGACAGAGAACGTTTATCATTGTTATCATGATAAATGATAAACGTTCTCTGTCTATGATAAACGTTCTCTGGAGAAGGTTCACGTTTTAGATATCGTAATTTTTCGCTGGGGTACTCGGCAGACAAATTTTAAGCGTGTTTCACCAGAGTTTTGCAGCAGGGGGACTCGAAAATAGCAGAATTGAGCATTTTCGGTGTTAAATGAGAAATACATTGCTAATTTCAATGCAAAGAAGTGTGCGTCTAAAGATTCGTTTATTTTCTATGTGCTGCAACCGACTCGGCATATAATTTATAGATGATCGCTATATGTATATATGTACTTATGTTATCAAAGCATATACTTACACATCTATTCTGTGCACTTGTCAAATTAATAAAATATTGAAAATTGACGCAAATATTTATCAAGCGAGAAATACTTTGGTATTCTGTGACAATCTTGATAAAAGTAAATGCTTCAATTCGCAAAGCTTTTCCCCACACGTGTGGTGAACAAAATAATGTAAATAGCAACGGCTGATTTCTATTCAAATTATATTGATAGCAAGCAATTTGCGTGCAGTCAATTGCTCCTATGGTGTTTTTTATTCCAAATTTTCTAAAAAATCTGGAATATATTTCAAATAAATTTGCTTAAATTAGTATATTCTGAATACTTGCCCCGTTTTTATAAAATTTTCTTCCTCTGTTGAACTGGGAAACTTTATTTCACCTCCCTTCACCTTCACAATAAGTTTTGCTATAGCCCGCAAACTTCTCGAAATGGACGACTGACTATGGGCACGTCAACTTGCCTTGTTATCTACACATTTCTAGTATGAGCCGTGTCCAAAGAAGTTCAAAACTGCTAGAACCCTTACAGTTAAAGGTAGTACCGTTTTTGTGTCGACGGCGACGGCAAATTTCAAGAGTTAATCCAAAATTTTGCCCAAAGGTATTCTCGCTCACAGAAAATGGATTGCTATCGTCGCGTAAACATTTTAAATACCGCGAGCGATTCCTATTCTCACAATTTTCATCTTCGTTGCAAGATGCACAAACAGATATTTAATTCATAACGAGCACTGTCAAGAGCATTTGACATCTTAACAAATTTTGACAAAATACTTACGTTGAATTTGTCAAGTGCACAGAATAGGGGTGTTAGACAGATGTCATTCACATTCAGGCGAGCTTTTATCATGACTAAAAATTGTCATTCTGACATCGATATCACTTTGTTCGCTAACTCCGTCGGTTTTAGGTACTTTAATGTTATATGTAAAAAAAAATCAGTCAAAAGTGTAATATTAAAAAATATTTAATGTAAAATTAAAGTATTTTATTGTCCGTGAAGCCTCTTTTATTCCATTTGATGTATAAAGTTGAAGAAATGCGCGCAAATATTAAATTTTGGCACCTTTCATCGTTCATAGTTTCAATCATCGCTATATTTTATTAAGCGAAATAAAAAAAAGCTTCATTAATTTACATGAGAATATCTATAGAAGTACGCAGAGAAATTTAAAAATATCGATTTCTTCAAAAATTATAGTCATTTTAATAGAAATATTAAATCTTTAGTCAATAATTTCGTAATCGACTGCCCAAAAAACTTTTGAATCAATAAAAATTTCCCTACGTATTTCTATCCAAACCCCAATCCTAAAGACAAAGTCGATCGGATAAAAATTCTCGAAATTTTTGTCTCGCCAAATGGAAAAAAGTAGTTTTGAGAAAATCGCGAAATATGTATGCTTATAGCTGAAACGAGATGGGTTGCAAATCAACTTCAACCTTATTTTTATAACTATAAAGCATCGTTGCAATAAAGCCGATTTTGGAAATTCTGCAGTGGCCACACCTCTTAAGCGAACAAATGTTAAGATTAATTTCGTTGAAGATGGTCTTAATAGACGGTTAAAGTGGCTAGAAAATTTTTTGAAATTTCTGCAAATCAACTTCAACCTAATTTTTATAGCACATAACATAAAGCATAGTTGCAATAAATCCGAGTTTGGTAATTCTGCAGTGGCCAACATTTTGTTTCGCTTCGCAACGAAAACTTTTTAAGTGAACGCACTAATGCAAAAGTGTTATAAAGATTAGTTAATTAACATATTCTGATTTTTTAATGCAGTTCTCACGCCCTCTAGCGGGTACTTTTCTTAATGTTTATGGATTCACTTTTCGCGCCCTTTAGCGTGTATTTTCTTTAATGTTTTCCTGGAGTTTTCGCGTCATCTAGCGGGTATTTTTTAATGTAAAGTACTTTGATTTGGTGTGGTAAAATGCTAGGCGGACAAATCTTCCAAAGCTTAAAGCAGAGAATGGGGCTCGAATATCTGGTAACATTCTTAACGAAATTTGGATGTACATATCTTTAAATCAGAGAACGTAAAGCCAAAGCAGAGAACGTTTATCATAGACAGAGAACGTTTATCATAAAGGAGCTTTAGGGAACTTTTTTGACAAATTGATGATATCGTATCGCTTTCTCAGAGAACGTTTATCATAGAGAAGGTTCTCGGCGCGAAGAACGTAAAAATATTATTGGCTAACTCGGCAGAGATGGAAAAGTTTCACCACTGCCAGCTTAGCAGTAGAAATTTTAACATTTTCGCTTGAACAGAGCTGAGCGTGAAATAAAAATTATACTCAAAACTATATATTGCTCTAATAGACGTATGTTCGCTCTTTCGCTTATATTCTCATATGTACATATGTTTATATCCAAACATGTGTATTCGTATGAATTCTTTTTGTGCATATTAATGAATACAGGTGCAATTGAATACATTTGAATTAAATTACTTTTTCAAAGCAATATTCGTAGTTAATGTGAAAATAAAGCCCATTTTATAATTATTTTTTGAATATATCAAATCATACATATACATACATATGTATACTTCATAACATATGTATGTACTATGTAACAAACTATCATAATATTATTAAAAAATTAAATATATTACAATTGTGATAAATGTATGTACATTAACCGTAAATTTTATCATTCGCTTTCGCGAATTCAAATCATATTATCACTTATCAATAATAACATGTGCGCGCTGCTCATATGTATGTACATACATAAATATGTGCGTATGACATTGGCACACAAATAACGCATACACAACATACATACTTATATGCGTTCACGTGTAGATATGTCACCCGCAAAAACTACAAACATTGTTCTACAAAAAACAACAATCGTTTCAAGTAGAATCAGCAGCGTCACAAGCCAATATGCATGGCAGCCAAATAGTTCATGCCCAAATTTGTAGAAAAACTCCTAACAACAATGTTTTAATTCATGAACGCAAGCGCCCTTTCAACAGGCAAACTTGCTTCATTCTTAAAAACAAACACCAATACGACTACATCTCCTCGAGCATGCCTTTGCATATAAGCGTCTTTTCGCGACGTGGCAAAAGCCAAAAATCATAAATTGAACAATTTCTGATATTTGTATGAGAAGGAAAAAGCGACAACAAGAATAAAATTGACAACATAGTTTATTTGTCGATTTTCAAGTCAAGAAATATATCAAAGAAAATATTCATTATTTCTGTGAGTTATGTGTACAGTGAGTCCCGGTTAAGTAGTACTCCGCTTAAATGAAAATCATCCCTCTTAACTCGCTACATCTTGCTGCTTCTCACGGTTTATTTTTATGAAATACATAGAAATTATTGTTTTAAGTACCACTCGCTTAAGTATTCGCACACGCTTATGTGCCATATTATATTTTTAGTTTTACAAACCACAAGCATCTGTATCTTTGATTATGACGTATAACCGGGATTGACTGTATTTGTCAAGAAATGAAAAAAATATTTTTAAGCGGCTTGCAAAAGTCTGCGTCGATATGTATGCACGCTCATACAAATACATACATACATATCTACACTGGTTTGTATGCGAAGCTGTTTCAGCTGCAAGGGAAGCAGTGGCAATTGGCGATCATTCGTTTGTGTTTTCGGCACAGCTCGGATTTTCTACCAACAACACAATGTTGTGATGCTTTGTCGCCCCTTCGGTCCGTCGACATATTGACTCTTTGACTTGAAAGCAAAAAATTTCATATATATATATTTACATACATACATACATATGTTGCATGCAGACAAATTTACAAACGTTATGCGTATGGTTCTTTTATATTTGTTTACATGCACACATAATTACATACATATATGTACATATATATATATGTGCGACCGCTTGGTCTTTTAACATGATATCGAAACGATTAATGACCAAAGCAAATATGTATATACATATTTATGTATATAAATATATGTCGTATCAAACCTATGTATATAAAATGCATATTTAGGTAGTAATACAAATCTTATTAATTTATATACATACATACATATTTGCAAAGTTTTTATGGGATTCATCATAAAATAGGTAAATTTTAACATAACTATGTACACACTTATGTACTTAGTATATGCTTTGATACCAAATATATAAGGATCATATGTATATAAATTATATGCCGAGTCGGTTGCGCATAGGAAATAAACGAATCTGTAGGCATAAATTTGTTTACATTGGAATTAGCATTATTTTTCTCATTTAACACTGAAAATGCTCAATTCTGCTATTTTCGTGGCAAAACACGCTTATAATTTGTCTGTGGTGAGACTCATCCATCTCTGCCGAGTTAGCCAAAAATATTTTTACTCTATGACAGAGAACGTTTATCATTGTTATCATGATAAATGATAAACGTTCTCTGTCTATGATAAACGTTCTCTGGAGAAGGTTCACGTTTTAGATATCGTAATTTTTCGCTGGGGTACTCGGCAGACAAATTTTAAGCGTGTTTCACCAGAGTTTGCAGCAGGGGGACTCGAAAATAGCAGAATTGAGCATTTTCGGTGTTAAATGAGAAATACATTGCTAATTTCAATGCAAAGAAGTGTGCGTCTAAAGATTCGTTTATTTTCTATGTGCTGCAACCGACTACGGCATATAATTTATAGATGATCGCTATATGTATATATGTACTTATGTTATCAAAGCATATACTTACACATCTATTCTGTGCACTTGTCAAATTAATAAAATATTGAAAATTGACGCAAATATTTATCAAGCGAGAAATACTTTGGTATTCTGTGACAATCTTGATAAAGTAAATGCTTCAATTCGCAAAGCTTTTCCCCACACGTGTGGTGAACAAAATAATTTAAATAGCAACGGCTGATTTCTATTCAAATTATATTGATAGCAAGCAATTTGCGTGCAGTCAATTGCTCCTATGGTGTTTTTTATTCCAAATTTTCTAAAAAATCTGGAATATATTTCAAATAAATTTGCTTAAATTAGTATATTCTGAATACTTGCCCCGTTTTTATAAAATTTTCTTCCTCTGTTGAACTGGGAAACTTTATTTCACCTCCCTTCACCTTCACAATAAGTTTTGCTATAGCCCGCAACCTTCTCGAAATGGACGACTGACTATGGGCACGTCAACTTGCCTTGTTATCTACACATTTCTAGTATGAGCCGTGTCCAAAGAAGTTCAAAACTGCTAGAACCCTTACAGTTAAAGGTAGTACCGTTTTTGTGTCGACGGCGACGGCAAATTTCAAGAGTTAATCCAAAATTTTGCCCAAAGGTATTCTCGCTCACAGAAAATGGATTGCTATCGTCGCGTAAACCTTTTAAATACCGCGAGCGATTCCTATTCTCACAATTTTCATCTTCGTTGCTGCACAAACAGATATTTAATTCATAACGAGCACTGTCAAGAGCATTTGACATCTTAACAAATTTTGACAAAATACTTACGTTGGATTTGTCAAGTGCACAGAATAGGGGTGTTAGACAGATGTCATTCACATTCAGGCGAGCTTTTTATCATGACTAAAAATTGTCATTCTGACATCGATATCACTTTGTTCGCTAACTCCGTCGGTTTTTAGGTACTTTAATGTTATATGTAAAAAAAAAATCAGTCAAAAGTGTAATATTAAAAAATATTTAATGTAAAATTAAAGTATTTTATTGTCCGTGAAGCCTCTTTTATTCCATTTGATGTATAAAGTTGAAGAAATGCGCGCAAATATTAAATTTTGGCACCTTTCATCGTTCATAGTTTCAATCATCGCTATATTTTATTAAGCGAAATAAAAAAAAGCTTCATTAATTTACATGAGAATATCTATAGAAGTACGCAGAGAAATTTAAAAATATCGATTTCTTCAAAAATTATAGTCATTTTAATAGAAATATTAAATCTTTAGTCAATAATTTCGTAATCGACTGCCCAAAAAACTTTTGAATCAATAAAAATTTCCCTACGTATTTCTATCCAAACCCCAATCCTAAAGACAAAGTCGATCGGATAAAAATTCTCGAAATTTTTTGTCTCGCCAAATGGAAAAAAGTAGTTTTGAGAAAATCGCGAAATATGTATGCTTATAGCTGAAACGAGATGGGTTTAATATACGCTTAAAGTGGCTAGAAAAAATTTTTTGATATGCAAATCAACTTCAACCTTATTTTTATAACTATAAAGCATCGTTGCAATAAAGCCGATTTTGGAATTCTGCAGTGGCCACACCTCTTAAGCGAACAAATGTTAAGATTAATTTCGTTTGAAGATGGTCTTAATAGACGGTTAAAGTGGCTAGAAAAATTTTTTGAAATTTCTGCAAATCAACTTCAACCTAATTTTTATAGCACATAACATAAAGCATAGTTGCCAATAAATCCGAGTTTGGTAATTCTGCAGTGGCCAACATTTTGTTTTGCTTCGCAACGAAAACTTTTTAAGTGAACGCACTAATGCAAAAGTGTTTATAAAGATTAGTTAATTAACATATTCTGATTTTTTAATGCAGTTCTCACGCCCTCTAGCGGGTATTTTTCTTAATGTTTATGGATTCACTTTTCGCGCCCTTTAGCGTGTATTTTCTTTAATGTTTTCCTGGAGTTTTCGCGTCATCTAGCGGGTATTTTTTAATGTAAAGTACTTTGATTTGGTGTGGTAAAATGCTAGGCGGACAAATCTTCCAAAGCTTAAAGCAGAGAATGGGGCTCGAATATCTGGTAACATTCTTAACGAAATTTGGATGTACATATCTTTAAATCAGAGAACGTAAAGCCAAAGCAGAGAACGTTTATCATAGACAGAGAACGTTTATCATAAAGGAGCTTTAGGGAACTTTTTTGACAAATTGATGATATCGTATCGCATTTCTCAGAGAACGTTTATCATAGAGAAGGTTCTCGGCGCGAAGAACGTAAAAATATTATTGCCTAACT
Organism: Bactrocera dorsalis; assembly: GCF_023373825.1. NCBI lineage: Eukaryota > Metazoa > Arthropoda > Insecta > Diptera > Tephritidae > Bactrocera > Bactrocera dorsalis. The sequence goes on from NW_026038257.1 coordinate 13,770, forward strand.
CGGCAGAGATGGAAAAGTTTCACCACTGCCAGCTTAGCAGTAGAAATTTTAACATTTTCGCTTGAACAGAGCTGAGCGTGAAATAAAAATTATACTCAAAAATATATATTGCTCTAATAGACGTATGTTCGCTCTTTCGCTTATATTCTCATATGCTACATATGTTTATATCCAAACATGTGTATTCGTATGAATTCTTTTTGTGCAGTATTAATGAATACAGGTGCAATTGAATACATTTGAATTAAATTACTTTTTCAAAGCAATATTCGTAGTTAATGTGAAAATAAAGCCCATTTTATAATTATTTTTTGAATATATCAAATCATACATATACATACATATGTCTACTTCATAACATATGTATGTACTATGTAACAAACTATCATAATATTATTAAAAAATTAAATATATTACAATTGTGATAAATGTATGTACATTAACCGTAAATTTTATCATTCGCTTTCGCGAATTCAAATCATATTATCACTTATCAATAATAACATGTGCCGCGCTGCTCATATGTATGTACATACATAAATATGTGCGTATGACATTGGCACACAAATAACGCATACACAACATACATACTTATATGCGTTCACGTGTAGATATGTCACCCGCAAAAACTACAAACATTGTTCTACAAAAACAACAATCGTTTCAAGTAGAATCAGCAGCGTCACAAGCCAATATGCATGGCAGCCAAATAGTTCATGCCCAAATTTGTAGAAAAACTCCTAACAACAATGTTTTAATTCATGAACGCAAGCGCCCTTTCAACAGGCAAACTTGCTTCATTCTTAAAAACAAACACCAATACGAGTACATCTCCTCGAGCATGCCTTTGCATATAAGCGTCTTTTCGCGACGTGGCAAAAGCCAAAAATCATAAATTGAACAATTTCTGATATTTGTATGAGAAGGAAAAAGCGACAACAAGAATAAAATTGACAACATAGTTTATTTGTCGATTTTCAAGTCAAGAAATGTGCCAAAGAAAATATTCATTATTCCTCTGAGTTATGTGTACAGTGAGTCCCGCTTAAGTAGTACTCCGCTTAAATGAAAATCATCGCTCTAACTCCCTACATCTTGCTGCTTCTCACGGTTTATTTTTATGAAATACATAGAAATTATTGTTTTAAGTACCACTCGCTTAAGTATTCGCACACGCTTATGTGCTATATTATATTTATAGTTTTACAAACCACAAGTATATGTATCTTTGATTATGGCACATAACCGGGATTGACTGTATTTGTCAAGGAATGTAAAAAATATTTTTAAGCGGCTTGCAAAAGTCTGCGTCGATATGTATGCACGCTCATACAAATACATACATACATATCTACGCTGGTATGCGAAGCTGTTTCAGCTGCAAGGGAAGCAGTGGCAATTGGCCGATCATTCGTTTGTGTTTTCGGCACAGCTCGGATTTTCTACCAACAACACAATGTTGTGATGCTTTGTCGCCCCTTCGGTCCGTCGACATATTGACTCTTTGACTTGAAAGCAAAAAATTTCATATATATATATTTACATACATACATTACATTATGTTTGCATGCAGACAAATTTACAAACGTTATGCGTATGGTTCTTTTATATTTGTTTACATGCACACATAATTACATACATATATGTACATATATATATATGTGCGACCGCTTGGTCTTTTAACATGATATCGAAACGATTAATGACCAAAGCAAATATGTATATACATATTTATGTATATAAATATATGTCGTATCAAACCTATGTATATAAAATGCATATTTAGGTAGTAATACAAATCTTATTAAGTTATATACATACATACATATTTGCAAAGTTTTTATGGGATTCATCATAAAATAGGTAAATTTTAACATAACTATGTACACACTTATGTACTTAGTATATGCTTTGATACCAAATATATAAGGATCATATGTATATAAATTATATGCCGAGTCGGTTGCGCATAGGAAATAAACGAATCTGTAGGCATAAATTTGTTTACATTGGAATTAGCATTATTTTTCTCATTTAACACTGAAAATGCTCAATTCTGCTATTTTCGTGCTGAAACACGCTTATAATTTGTCTGTGGTGAGACTCGTCCATCTCTGCCGAGTTAGCCAAAAATATTTTTACGATCTCCGAGCCGTGAACCTTCTCTATGACAGAGAACGTTTATCATTGTTATCATGATAAATGATAAACGTTCTCTGTCTATGATAAACGTTCTCTGGAGAAGGTTCACGTTTTAGATATCGTAATTTTTCGCTGGGGTACTCGGCAGACAAATTTTAAGCGTGTTTCACCAGAGTTTTGCAGCAGGGGGACTCGAAAATAGCAGAATTGAGCATTTTCGGTGTTAAATGAGAAATACATTGCTAATTTCAATGCAAAGAAGTGTGCGTCTAAAGATTCGTTTATTTTCTATGTGCTGCAACCGACTCGGCATATAATTTATAGATGATCGCTATATGTATATATGTACTTATGTTATCAAAGCATATACTTACACATCTATTCTGTGCACTTGTCAAATTAATAAAATATTGAAAATTGACGCAAATATTTATCAAGCGAGAAATACTTTGGTATTCTGTGACAATCTTGATAAAAGTAAATGCTTCAATTCGCAAAGCTTTTCCCCACACGTGTGGTGAACAAAATAATGTAAATAGCAACGGTTGATTTCTATTCAAATTATATTGATAGCAAGCAATTTGCGTGCAGTCAATTGCTCCTATGGTGTTTTTTATTCCAAATTTTCTAAAAAATCTGGAATATATTTCAAATAAATTTGCTTAAATTAGTATATTCTGAATACTTGCCCCGTTTTTATAAAATTTTCTTCCTCTGTTGAACTGGGAAACTTTATTTCACCTCCCTTCACCTTCACAGTAAGTTTTGCTATAGCCCGCAAACTTCTCGAAATGGACGACTGACTATGGGCACGTCAACTTGCCTTGTTATCTACACATTTCTAGTATGAGCCGTGTCCAAAGAAGTTCAAAGCTGCTAGAACCCTTACAGTTAAAGGTAGTACCGTTTTTGTGTCGACGGCGACGGCAAATTTCAAGAGTTAATCCAAAATTTTGCCCAAAGGTATTCTCGCTCACAGAAAATGGATTGCTATCGTCGCGTAAACATTTTAAATACCGCGAGCGATTCCTATTCTCACAATTTTCATCTTCGTTGCACAAACAGATATTTAATTCATAACGAGCACTGTCAAGAGCATTTGACATCTTAACAAATTTTGACAAAATACTTATGTTGAATTTGTCAAGTGCACAGAATAGGGGTGTTAGACAGATTTCATTCACATTCAGGCGAGCTTTTATCATGACTAAAAATTGTCATTCTGACATCGATATCACTTTGTTCGCTAACTCCGTCGGTTTTAGGTACTTTAATTTTATATGTAAAAAAAAAATCAGTCAAAAGTGTAATATTAAAAAATATTTAATGTAAAATTAAAGTATTTTATTGTCCGTGAAGCCTCTTTTATTCCATTTGATGTACAAAGTTGAAGAAATGCGCGCAAATATTAAATTTTGGCACCTTTCATCGTTCATAGTTTCAATCATCGCTATATTTTATTAAGCGAAATAAAAAAAAGCTTCATTAATTTACATGAGAATATCTATAGAAGTACGCAGAGAAATTTAAAAATATCGATTTCTTCAAAAATTATAGTCATTTTAATAGAAATATTAAATCTTTAGTCAATAATTTCGTAATCGACTGCCCAAAAAACTTTTGAATCAATAAAAATTTCCCTACGTATTTCTATCCAAACCCCAATCCTAAAGACAAAGTCGATCGGATAAAAATTCTCGAAATTTTTGTCTCGCCAAATGGAAAAAAGTAGTTTTGAGAAAATCGCGAAATATGTATGCTTATAGCTGAAACGAGATGGGTTTAATATACGCTTAAAGTTTCTAGAAAAAATTTTTTGATATGCAAATCAACTTCAACCTTATTTTTATAACTATAAAGCATCGTTGCAATAAAGCCGATTTTGGAAATTCTGCAGTGTCCACACCTCTTAAGCGAACAAATGTTAAGATTAATTTCGTTGAAGATGGTCTTAATAGACGGTTAAAGTGGCTAGAAAAATTTTTTGAAATTTCTGCAAATCAACTTCAACCTAATTTTTATAGCACATAACATAAAGCATAGTTGCAATAAATCCGAGTTTGGTAATTCTGCAGTGGCCAACATTTTGTTTCGCTTCGCAACGAAAACTTTTTAAGTGAACGCACTAATGCAAAAGTGTTATAAAGATTAGTTAATTAACATATTCTGATTTTTTAATGCAGTTCTCACGCCCTCTATCGGGTATTTTTCTTAATGTTTATGGATTCACTTTTCGCGCCCTTTAGCGTGTATTTTCTTTAATATTTTCCTGGAGTTTTCGCGTCATCTAGCGGGTATTTTTTACTGCAAAGTACTTTGATTTGGTGTGGTAAAATGCTAGGCGTACAAATCTTCCAAAGCTTAAAACAGAGAATGGGGCTCGAATATCTGGTAACATTCTTAACGAAATTTGGATGTACATATCTTTAAATCAGAGAACGTAAAGCCAAAGCAGAGAACGTTTATCATAGACAGAGAACGTTTATCATAAAGGAGCTTTAGGGAACATTTTTGACAAATTGATGATATCGTATCGCTTTCTCAGAGAACGTTTATCATAGAGAAGGTTCCCGGCGCGAAAATATTATTGGCTAACTCGGCAGAGATGGAAAAGTTTCACCACTGCCAGCTTAGCAGGAGAAATTTTAACATTTTCGCTTGAACAGAGCTGAGCGTGAAATAAAAATTATACTCAAAACTATATATTGCTCTAATAGACGTATGTTCGCTCTTTCGCTTATATTCTCATATGTACATATGTTTATATCCAAACATGTGTATTCGTATGAATTCTTTTTGTGCATATTAATGAATACAGGTGCAATTGAATACATTTGAATTAAATTACTTTTTCAAACCAATATTCGTAGTTAATGTGAAAATAACCGTGCGATTCTGTAACTTGAGACAGTCTCAAGTCTCTAAATTTGAGATTTTAAGTTAGAGACAATTTTTGAGACTTGAGATGATATTGCTATTCTGTAAGTGACAGTCACAAAATCTATTACATTTCATTATTCAGAGATGTTTTTACACTTGAATGAAAATTAATATGTCGATAACAAATATTAAATTTTCTATAACATAGTCAAACAACATAATTATCCATAAAAATAAAAATATATGTTTACTTTGTTTCATAATACTTACGAAATTTATGTAAAATTTATTTATTTTTCATCTTTTCGTGTTTGAGTTGCTTACACAATATAAAGAAACGACAATCGATTAATATCTATGATGATCTCTATTCAGTATATTCAAAATGACAGACAAGAGCTCTTTTTAGTTTGTGACTTGCTAACTACCAGGTCTCAATATTTTGAGACTAACGCTAGAGACTGTTTAGTGAATAATAAGTAGTCTCAAATTGAGACTTTGCCTCAAAATGTCTCAAATAGAGACTAGAGACTGGTTACAGAATCCCGCTATAAAGCCCATTTTATAATTATTTTTTGAATATATCAAATCATACATATACATACATATGTATACTTCATAACATATGTATGTACTATGTAACAAACTATCATAATATTATTAAAAAATTAAATATATTACAATTGTGATAAATGTATGTACATTAATCGTAAATTTTATCATTCGCTTTCGCGAATTCAAATCATATTATCACTTATCAATAATAACATGTGCGCGCTGCTCATATGTATGTACATACATAAATATGTGCGTATGACATTGGCACACAAATAACGCATACACAACATACATACTTATATGCGTTCACGTGTAGATATGTCACCCGCAAAAACTACAAACATTGTTCTACAAAAACAACAATCGTTTCAAGTAGAATCAGCAGCGTCACAAGCCAATATGCATGGCAGCCAAATAGTTCATGCCCAAATTTGTAGAAAAACTCCTAACAACAATGTTTTAATTCATGAACGCAAGCGCCCTTTCAACAGGCAAACTTGCTTCATTCTTAAAAACAAACACCAATACGAGTACATCTCCTCGAGCATGCCTTTGCATATAAGCGTCTTTTCGCGACGTGGCAAAAGCCAAAAATCATAAATTGAACAATTTCTGATATTTGTATGAGAAGGAAAAAGCGACAACAAGAATAAAATTGACAACATAGTTTATTTGTCGATTTTCAAGTCAAGAAATATATCAAAGAAAATATTCATTATTTCTGTGAGTTATGTGTACAGTGAGTCCCGGTTAAGTAGTACTCCGCTTAAATGAAAATCATCCCTCTTAACTCGCTACATCTTGCTGCTTCTCACGGTTTATTTTTATGAAATACATAGAAATTATTGTTTTAAGTACCACTCGCTTAAGTATTCGCACACGCTTATGTGCCATATTATATTTTTAGTTTTACAAACCACAAGCATCTGTATCTTTGATTATGACGTATAACCGGGATTGACTGTATTTGTCAAGAAATGAAAAAAATATTTTTAAGCGGCTTGCAAAAGTCTGCGTCGATATGTATGCACGCTCATACAAATACATACATACATATCTACACTGGTTTGTATGCGAAGCTGTTTCAGCTGCAAGGGAAGCAGTGGCAATTGGCGATCATTCGTTTGTGTTTTCGGCACAGCTCGGATTTTCTACCAACAACACAATGTTGTGATGCTTTGTCGCCCCTTCGGTCCGTCGACATATTGACTCTTTGACTTGAAAGCAAAAAATTTCACATATATATATTTACATACATACATACTTTAGGATGGCACGTCTTTACGCTTTTACTTCACAAACTGTACTGTCCTTCGCTTTGTCACCGAAGAACGGTTACACATACTTATTCTAACATACATACAATTTTCTCTGCTTACACGCTATGTATTTACTTATATGTATATCTTTTAAAATGGACACATGAACTTGTGCAACATGAATATATGTATGTCAACACAATGACAACCAAGCATGTGTTTACATCAGCGTTGTCCACGGCCTATGCGCACAACAGCGCACGGACAGTGCCAGACACCTCGCACCAACATGTCGCGACAAGTGTCTGTGAAAACACTATCGCGCAACTGTATTCAACTTCGTAGGCAAGCAAAGCAGAATTTAGCGCTCAGTTGACGCTAGAATAACCAACACAAGCATAATGTGCACACAGTCACGTTGGACAACACTGGTTTACATGAATACGAATGAACTTCTTAAGAGAATCAACAATAACTGAAAACGAATCTTAAGTTAACGGGATATATCTACATTAACCCTTCAACGGTTTACTCTTTTTTGTATATTTAAATTAACCCGTCAATGGTTTACTTCTTTATATATAACATAAGTATAATTAGAATAACTTAAAGTTAGGATGTATTATCATACACATAGTACTTATTACTATAATTCGGCCGTCCTGACCATGAGATCTCCTGATCTCAAGCGCATTTATGTCTTAGTGTATAAGCCAAACCAAGGTCGTATGTTTCCAACAGCCCAAACTCCCTTATAAGGAATTCTAGACTGCTGAAAACCTTCAACATCCTCCAATACATATCTGTCGTTACATAAAATTTTTGAAATTTTATACGGCCCCTTAAATTTTGGCAATAACTTTCTAGACACTCCCGCCGTTGAGTCAAAATTTTTTATCATAACGTAATCACCTGGATTGTACTTGTGCGCTGTCCGTCGCAGCAGATCTACACCCTTTCCTCGTTGCTTACTACCAAACAGCATTACACTAGGGTATTCTTTAATTGTTCTATGAATGCTATTATTTAGCACATATTCAACAGTTTCAATCACATTATCCCAATAAATTCCTTTTTCTGTGTCACATAGCTTGGCTATCATCGGACCTAGGCTCCGGTTCACTCTTTCTACCTGTCCATTAGCCTGTGGAGAACCAGTAGCTATCTTTATGTGTTGAACGTTTTCCTCTTCTAAAAAGTTTGTAAATTCGTTTGACGTGAAACAACTACCCCTGTCAGAAATTACTACTTTTGGTCTACTATACGCTCGAAAGTAATCTTTGAGTGACGTAATCACTTCCTTTGCATTAGTTGTTTTTGTAGTATATAAGCGAGTAAATTTTGTACAGGCGTCTATTACTACAAGAATGTGCTTCTTTAGTCTCGAATTATCTACAGGACCGTAATGATCTACATGTATAATTTCAAACGGATTCTCGCTTTTGGGAATATTATGCAAGAAACCCTCTTCTTTCCCATGTTTCGACGAAAAAAACTATACATTTTAAGCAATTTTGTATGTGGCTAGCTGCTTTTTCTCTCATCTTAGCAAACCAATAATGTTTTGAAATAAGATCCACTGTTTTATGAACACCTATGTGACCCATTTCATCGTGATACTTAAATAATACATGCCTTTCCATTGCTTCAGGAACACAAAAAAGGATCCTTCCGCCATTTACTTTTCGATATATAACCCTATTCCTCATCTCGTATAAATTATGTTCAGATTTTTGCAAAATGCCTCGCAGTTCCTTTAATTTCTTATCTTTTGCCTGACATATGATTAAATTTTCTTCAAAAGTGTTGGACTCCACCAGTAAAATATCATTACTGCGACTTAAAGCGTCAACATGTTGCATGCGTGTACCTGATCTGTGCTCTAAACTGTAATCATAATTTTGAAGCTCTAGTGCCCACCTCGCTATTCTAGGATTCAATTCTTTTTTATTTAGTGTCATAGTTAATGAATTACAATCAGTAATTATTTTAAATTTTAACCCTTGAAGGTAAACCCTAAATCGTTTGAGTGCATAGATTATGGATAACGTTTCTAGTTCAAAGCTATGGTATTTCGCTTCCGTGTCACTTGTTCTTTTAGAAAAATAAAATATGGGATGCATTTTCCCGTCTTCTTTCTTTTGCATCAGAATTGAACCAAACCCTACTGCACTTGCATCACAATGTAGTTCTGTTTCATCCAAGGGATCATAAATCGCTAATATCGGTGCTTCCAATAACTTTTGTTTGAGTTCTTCAAAACTTTGTAGCTCTTTAGCCCCAAACTGAAATTTGTTGTCCTTACGAGTTAAATCATACAACGGTTTAGCAATAATCGAAAAATTCTTTACAAATCGTCTGAAATAGGAACACAAACCCAAAAAACTTTGTACAGAATGAACTTTAGTTGGAATTGGAAAATTTTTAATCGCCTCTAAACCCTTTTCATCCGCTTTAACCCCTAGCTGTGAAATGGTGTACCCTAAATATTTTACTTCTTGTAGCAAAAATTCACACTTATCAATTCGTAACTCCAACTTGTTCTCGACCAACCTTTTGAAAACTTCTACTAATATTTTTAAATGTTCCTCCGCAGTTTCTGTAGCTATCATTATGTCATCTAAATATATTATCACTTTATTTTCTTTCACCATATCTAGAAAAATCTTATTTACAAAACGTTGAAATGCAGATGGTGCATTTTTTAACCCAAATGGCATTCGCAAAAATTCGAATTGCCCTAAAGGTGTTATGAACGAAGTATATTTAATTGAATTCTCTTTCATAAATACATGGAAAAATCCGTTCTTTAGATCGAGTTTTGTGAACAACTTTTTATTTGCTACTCTATCTAACAGGTCATCTATCAAGGGAATAGGGTAATTGTCCTTTGCTGTGACCTTATTAAGTGACCGATAGTCAACACACATTCTAATGTCGCCTGTCTTTTTACGCACTAGTACAATTGGTGACACATATTCTGACTCACTTGGCCTAATTATTTTCTTTTCCAAAAACTCATCCAACAATTTTTGTAATTCATTTTTTTCCGAATAGGACAAACGTCTTGGAGGACAGTTGAAAGGCTTTACATTGTCAACGACCAACTTCATCTCGCTTTTAATTTTAGGTTCAGCCGCGCGCTTTGGTTTTATATAATATTTGCTTAAAATTTCATTAAATTTTTCGATATCGTTATAGTTTATATTTGAGCCAATTTTGACATTTAATTCTTCATTAACAACGTTAGCCATCAATAAAAGTTGTTTCTCAAAATTTTCTTCTTTGCAATTTTTAGTCACTTGACTTAAATCTTTAATTATCATTTTACAGTTTTCTTTCACATTGTCTTTGTCGTTTACATATATATTCTTTTACCGTGACTATCTTTTTTACATTTATACTTTAGTTCGGTTTTAACGTCGTGCCGACTTTTTGTCATATCTACATCACAACAATTTTTCTTTTCAGCTCTGAATAACTTAAAATTACAAATTCTCAAAAAATCTCTTCCCAACACAGCCTCATAATACATAGTGCAATCATCAACTACTACAAAATTTAATTCAAACAATTCGTTATTTATTGTAATACAACACAAAAACTTTCCATAAGTTACAATTCTCGTATTATTTAAACCAAAATAAAAATTATTCTCATTTGATAAAAACTCCAATTTCAAATTTTCTGGGACGCAAGATTTTTTTATGAAGCTGATTGGGCTACCTGAGTCGATCAGACATTCTAGAGAAAATAAAATATTTGTATAATCTTTTATAACAAAATGAAATAATCTTACATATTCATTAACTGCGTGGACAGTTTTCTTCTCTGGACATGTTGCTATTTGATGATTTTGACTGCCACACCCATAACACGTACCCATTTCTCGTTTTGGTTTACGGCATTCTGCTGCGACTGCTGCAGTTGTAACATCTTCTTTCTTGAATCTGCGACTGAGCCGGCGCAATCGGTTTTGGCCCAGTTTCAATTTTGGAAAACGCTTGGAGTAATTGTGCCTTTGTTGTGTAGCACTGCATATACGCTTGGTTGCGTAGCGGATAATCAGGTATGCCGTCGATTATGTATTCGACCAACTCCTCTTCTCTCAGCTGTAGTTGGTTTGCCAATACCACCTTACCGTTGAAATATTCAATAAACCGCTCGCCCGACTTCCACTTCCTGGTCTCAAATTTTCGCCGCAGCACCACTTTGTTTTCACCTGAACACTTGATTCATTTGACTGATGAGCTCATCTACTTGTTGAGTTGCGAAATCGGGGTTGCCATATAACCATTGTTGTGCTTTGCCTTTCAGCTTGTTAAGAAATATAATGCGCGACTCGCCTTCATTTATAGTGTAGGCACTGGTGACGCTTTTGAACTGTGCCGCCCACAAATTGAAATTAACGCCACCTTCGTACTCGGGTATCAGATTTTTTATCAAGTCGAGTGAAATTGTTGCTTGATTCGATTGCGGGTGGCTCAATGTTTCACCACCAAGCATCATTCGCTGTAGCATTGCATTCTCCCGCTCCAGCAAATCTTTTTCACGTCTCAATAAATTTGTCTCTCGCTTCAGCAATTCAACGTCTGTCGGACCTGCGTCTGCTACGATTTTCACTGGCTGCTCTTCGACTTGTTGTATGGTGCTACCATCTTCCACCTGCGCAGCAGCAACGTCGTCCGTACCTGGTACAGTCTGTTGATCTTCAAATATTGGGAGCAAAATTTCTTCAACTTCTGCACCACTTGGACACTCGCCACGTTCACTTGCAGGAACCTCTTGCAACCGCAACACTAAAGAACTTTTATTACCACTCGATGGTAAGTCAAGACGTCGGAGCCAAGCACGCAATTGTGCAACTGTATGGTCTGCCACATTATACATCTTAAAACTGTTAACTTTTTTGTTTAAATCTTTAAATTGTACACACACTTTACATAAATTGTCTCATAAAATTGTTCGCTTCTTTTTGTTTTTTCACAATTTTTTGTTTAAATCTTTAAATTGTACACGCACTTTATATAAATTGTCTCATAAAATTGTTCGCTTCTTTTTGTTTTTTCACAATTTTTGTTTAAATCTTTAAATTGTACACGCACTTTACATAAATTGTCTCATAAAATTGTTCGCTTCTTTTTGTTTTTTCACACTAGTACATAAATTGTTTAAAAAAATTTTAGTTGGGCAAATCCCACTTCTGAGATTTTAGGATGGCACGTCTTTACGCTTTTATTTCTCAAACTGTACTGTCCTTCGCTTTGTCACCGAAGAACGGTTACACATACTTATTCTAACATACATACAATTTTCTCTGCTTACTCGCTATGTATTTACTTATATGTATATCTTTTAATTTGGACACATGAACTTGTGCAACATGAATATATGTATGTCAACACAATGACAACCAAGCATGTGTTTACATCAGCGTTGTCCACGGCCTATGCGCACAACAGCGCACGGACAGTGCCAGACACCTCGCACCAACATGTCGCGACAAGTGTCTGTGAAAACACTATCGCGCAACTGTATTCAACTTCGTAGGCAAGCAAAGCAGAACTTAGCGCTCAGTTGACGCTAGAATAACCAACACAAGCATAATGTGCACACAGTCACGTTGGACAACACTGGTTTACATGAATACGAATGAACTTCTTAAGAGAATCAACAATAACTGAAAACGAATCTTAAGTTAACGGGATATATCTACATTAACCCTTCAACGGTTTACTCTTTTATGTATATTTAAATTAACCCGTCAATGGTTTACTTCTTTATATATAACATAAGTATAATTAGAATAACTTAAAGTTAGAATGTATTATCATACACATAGTACTTATTACTACAATACATATGTTGTGCGCAGACAAATTTACAAACGTTATGCGTATGGTTCTTTTATATTTGTTTACATGCACACATAATTACATACATATATGTACATATATGGGCAAATGTGCGACCGCTTGGTCTTTTAACATGATATCGAAACGATTAATGACCAAAGCAAATATGTATATACATATTTATGTATATAAATATATGTCGTATCAAACCTATGTATATAAAATGCATATTTAGGTAGTAATACAAATCTTATTAAGTTATATACATACATACATATTTGCAAAGTTTTTATGGGATTCATCATAAAATAGGTAAATTTTAACATAACTATGTACACACTTATGTACTTAGTATATGCTTTGATACCAAATATATAAGGATCATATGTATATAAATTATATGCCGAGTCGGTTGCGCATAGGAAATAAACGAATCTGTAAGCATAAATTTGTTTACATTGGAATTAGCATTATTTTTCTCATTTAACACTGAAAATGCTCAATTCTGCTATTTTCGTGGTGAAACACGCTTATAATTTGTCTGTGGTGAGACTCATCCATCTCTGCCGAGTTAGCCAAAAATATTTTTACGATCTCCGAGCCGTGAACCTTCTCTATGACAGAGAACGTTTATCATTGTTATCATGATAAATGATAAACGTTCTCTGTCTATGATAAACGTTCTCTGGAGAAGGTTCACGTTTTAGATATCGTAATTTTTCGCTGGGGTACTCGGCAGACAAATTTTAAGCGTGTTTCACCAGAGTTTTGCAGCAGGGGGACTCGAAAATAGCAGAATTGAGCATTTTCGGTGTTAAATGAGAAATACATTGCTAATTTCAATGCAAAGAAGTGTGCGTCTAAAGATTCGTTTATTTTCTATGTGCTGCAACCGACTCGGCATATAATTTATAGATGATCGCTATATGTATATATGTACTTATGTTATCAAAGCATATACTTACACATCTATTCTGTGCACTTGTCAAATTAATAAAATATTGAAAATTTACGCAAATATATATCAAGCGAGAAATACTTTGGTATTCTGTGACAATCTTGATAAAAGTAAATGCTTCAATTCGCAAAGCTTTTCCCCACACGTGTGGTGAACAAAATAATGTAAATAGCAACGGTTGATTTCTATTCAAATTATATTGATAGCAAGCAATTTGCGTGCAGTCAATTGCTCCTATGGTGTTTTTTATTCCAAATTTTCTAAAAAATCTGGAATATATTTCAAATAAATTTGATTAAATTAGTATATTCTGAATACTTGCCCCGTTTTTATAAAATTTTCTTCCTCTGTTGAACTGGGAAACTTTATTTCACCTCCCTTCACCTTCACAATAAGTTTTGCTATAGCCCGCAAACTTCTCGAAATGGACGACTGACTATGGGCACGTCAACTTGCCTTGTTATCTACACATTTCTAGTATGAGCCGTGTCCAAAGAAGTTCAAAACTGCTAGAACCCTTACAGTTAAAGGTAGTACCGTTTTTGTGTCGACGGCGACGGCAAATTTCAAGAGTTAATCCAAAATTTTGCCCAAAGGTATTCTCGCTCACAGAAAATGGATTGCTATGGTCGCGTAAACATTTTAAATACCGCGAGCGATTCCTATTCTCACAATTTTCATCTTCGTTGCACAAACAGATATTTAATTCATAACGAGCACTGTCAAGAGCATTTGACATCTTAACAAATTTTGACAAAATACTTATGTTGAATTTGTCAAGTGCACAGAATAGGGGTGTTAGACTGATTTCGTTCACATTCAGGCGAGCTTTTATTATGACTAAAAATTGTCATTCTGACATCGATATCACTTTGTTCGCTAACTCCGTCGGTTTTAGGTACTTTAATGTTATATGTAAAAAAAAAATCAGTCAAAAGTGTAATATTAAAAAATATTTAATGTAAAATTAAAGTATTTTATTGTCCGTGAAGCCTCTTTTATTCCATTTGATGTACAAAGTTGAAGAAATGCGCGCAAATATTAAATTTTGGCACCTTTCATCGTTCACAGTTTCAATCATCGCTATATTTTATTAAGCGAAATAAAAAAAAGCTTCATTAATTTACATGAGAATATCTATAGAAGTACGCAGAGAAATTTAAAAATATCGATTTCTTCAAAAATTATAGTAATTTTAATAGAAATATTAAATCTTTAGTCAATAATTTCGTAATCGACTGCCCAAAAAACTTTTGAATCAATAAAAATTTCCCTACGTATTTCTATCCAAACCCCAATCCTAAAGACAAAGTCGATCGGATAAAAATTCTCGAAATTTTTGTCTCGCCAAATGGAAAAAAGTAGTTTCGAGAAAATCGCGAAATATGTATGCTTATAGCTGAAACGAGATGGGTTTAATATACGCTTAAAGTGGCTAGAAAAAATTTTTTCATATGCAAATCAACTTCAACCTTATTTTTATAACTATAAAGCATCGTTGCAATAAAGCCGATTTTGGAAATTCTGCAGTGGCCACACCTCTTAAGCGAACAAATGTTAAGATTAATTTCGTTGAAGATGGTCTTAATAGACGGTTAAAGTGGCTAGAAAAATTTTTTGAAATTTCTGCAAATCAACTTCAACCTAATTTTTATAGCACATAACATAAAGCATAGTTGCAATAAATCCGAGTTTGGTAATTCTGCAGTGGCCAACATTTTGTTTTGCTTCGCAACGAAAACTTTTTAAGTGAACGCACTAATGCAAAAGTGTTATAAAGATTAGTTAATTAACATATTCTGATTTTTTAATGCAGTTCTCACGCCCTCTAGCGGGTATTTTTCTTAATGTTTATGGATTCACTTTTCGCGCCCTTTAGCGTGTATTTTCTTTAATGTTTTCCTGGAGTTTTCGCGTCATCTAGCGGGTATTTTTTAGTGTAAAGTACTTTGATTTGGTGTGGTAAAATGCTAGGCGTACAAATCTTCCAAAGCTTAAAGCAGAGAATGGGGCTCGAATATCTGGTAACATTCTTAACGAAATTTGGATGTACATATCTTTAAATCAGAGAACGTTTATCATAGACAGAGAACGTTTATCATAAAGGAGCTTTAGGGAACTTTTTTGACAAATTGATGATATCGTATCGCTTTCTCAGAGAACGTTTATCATAGAGAAGGTTCCCGGCGCGAAAATATTATTGGCTAACTCGGCAGAGATGGAAAAGTTTCACCACTGCCAGCTTAGCAGGAGAAATTTTAACATTTTCGCTTGAACAGAGCTGAGCGTGAAATAAAAATTATACTCAAAACTATATATTGCTCTAATAGACGTATGTTCGCTCTTTCGCTTATATTCTTATATGTACATATGTTTATATGCAAACATGTGTATTCGTATGAATTCTTTTTGTGCATATTAATGAATACAGGTGCAATTGAATACATTTGAATTAAATTACTTTTTTCAAACCAATATTCGTAGTTAATGTGAAAAGAAAGCCCATTTTATAATTATTTTTTGAATATATCAAATCATACATATACATACATATGTATACTTCATAACATATGTATGTACTATATAACAAACTATCATAATATTATTAAAAAATTAAATATATTACAATTGTGATAAATGTACATTAATCGTAAATTTTATCATTCGCTTTCGCGAATTCAAATCATATTATCACTTATCAATAATAACATGTGCGCGCTGCTCATATGTATGTACATACATAAATATGTGCGTATGACATTGGCACACAAATAACGCATACACAACATACATACTTATATGCGTTCACGTGTAGATATGTCACCCGCAAAAACTACAAACATTGTTCTACAAAAACAACACTTATGTACTTAGTATATGCTTTGATACCAAATATATAAGGATCATATGTATATAAATTATATGCCGAGTCGGTTGCGCATAGGAAATAAACGAATCTGTAGGCATAAATTTGTTTACATTGGAATTAGCATTATTTTTCTCATTTAACACTGAAAATGCTCAATTCTGCTATTTTCGTGGTGAAACACGCTTATAATTTGTCTGTGGTGAGACTCATCCATCTCTGCCGAGTTAGCCAAAAATATTTTTACGATCTCCGAGCCGTGAACCTTCTCTATGACAGAGAACGTTTATCATTGTTATCATGATAAATGATAAACGTTCTCTGTCTATGATAAACGTTCTCTGGAGAAGGTTCACGTTTTAGATATCGTAATTTTTCGCTGGGGTACTCGGCAGACAAATTTTAAGCGTGTTTCACCAGAGTTTTGCAGCAGGGGGACTCGAAAATAGCAGAATTGAGCATTTTCGGTGTTAAATGAGAAATACATTGCTAATTTCAATGCAAAGAAGTGTGCGTCTAAAGATTCGTTTATTTTCTATGTGCTGCAACCGACTCGGCATATAATTTATAGATGATCGCTATATGTATATATGTACTTATGTTATCAAAGCATATACTTACACATCTATTCTGTGCACTTGTCAAATTAATAAAATATTGAAAATTTACGCAAATATTTATCAAGCGAGAAATACTTTGGTATTCTGTGACAATCTTGATAAAAGTAAATGCTTCAATTCGCAAAGCTTTTCCCCACACGTGTGGTGAACAAAATAATGTAAATAGCAACGGCTGATTTCTATTCAAATTATATTGATAGCAAGCAATTTGCGTGCAGTCAATTGCTCCTATGGTGTTTTTTATTCCAAATTTTCTAAAAAATCTGGAATATATTTCAAATAAATTTGATTAAATTAGTATATTCTGAATACTTGCCCCGTTTTTATAAAATTTTCTTCCTCTGTTGAACTGGGAAACTTTATTTCACCTCCCTTCACCTTCACAATAAGTTTTGCTATAGCCCGCAAACTTCTCGAAATGGACGACTGACTATGGGCACGTCAACTTGCCTTGTTATCTACACATTTCTAGTATGAGCCGTGTCCAAAGAAGTTCAAAGCTGCTAGAACCCTTACAGTTAAAGGTAGTACCGTTTTTGTGTCGACGGCGACGGCAAATTTCAAGAGTTAATCCAAAATTTTGCCCAAAGGTATTCTCGCTCACAGAAAATGGATTGCTATGGTCGCGTAAACATTTTAAATACCGCGAGCGATTCCTATTCTCACAATTTTCATCTTCGTTGCACAAACAGATATTTAATTCATAACGAGCACTGTCAAGAGCATTTGACATCTTAACAAATTTTGACAAAATACTTATGTTGAATTTGTCAAGTGCACAGAATAGGGGTGTTAGACTGATTTCGTTCACATTCAGGCGAGCTTTTATTATGACTAAAAATTGTCATTCTGACATCGATATCACTTTGTTCGCTAACTCCGTCGGTTTTAGGTACTTTAATGTTATATGTAAAAAAAAAATCAGTCAAAAGTGTAATATTAAAAAATATTTAATGTAAAATTAAAGTATTTTATTGTCCGTGAAGCCTCTTTTATTCCATTTGATGTACAAAGTTGAAGAAATGCGCGCAAATATTAAATTTTGGCACCTTTCATCGTTCACAGTTTCAATCATCGCTATATTTTATTAAGCGAAATAAAAAAAAGCTTCATTAATTTACATGAGAATATCTATAGAAGTACGCAGAGAAATTTAAAAATATCGATTTCTTCAAAAATTATAGTAATTTTAATAGAAATATTAAATCTTTAGTCAATAATTTCGTAATCGACTGCCCAAAAAACTTTTGAATCAATAAAAATTTCCCTACGTATTTCTATCCAAACCCCAATCCTAAAGACAAAGTCGATCGGATAAAAATTCTCGAAATTTTTGTCTCGCCAAATGGAAAAAAGTAGTTTCGAGAAAATCGCGAAATATGTATGCTTATAGCTGAAACGAGATGGGTTTAATATACGCTTAAAGTGGCTAGAAAAAATTTTTTCATATGCAAATCAACTTCAACCTTATTTTTATAACTATAAAGCATCGTTGCAATAAAGCCGATTTTGGAAATTCTGCAGTGGCCACACCTCTTAAGCGAACAAATGTTAAGATTAATTTCGTTGAAGATGGTCTTAATAGACGGTTAAAGTGGCTAGAAAAATTTTTTGAAATTTCTGCAAATCAACTTCAACCTAATTTTTATAGCACATAACATAAAGCATAGTTGCAATAAATCCGAGTTTGGTAATTCTGCAGTGGCCAACATTTTGTTTTGCTTCGCAACGAAAACTTTTTAAGTGAACGCACTAATGCAAAAGTGTTATAAAGATTAGTTAATTAACATATTCTGATTTTTTAATGCAGTTCTCACGCCCTCTAGCGGGTATTTTTCTTAATGTTTATGGATTCACTTTTCGCGCCCTTTAGCGTGTATTTTCTTTAATGTTTTCCTGGAGTTTTCGCGTCATCTAGCGGGTATTTTTTAGTGTAAAGTACTTTGATTTGGTGTGGTAAAATGCTAGGCGTACAAATCTTCCAAAGCTTAAAGCAGAGAATGGGGCTCGAATATCTGGTAACATTCTTAACGAAATTTGGATGTACATATCTTTAAATCAGAGAACGTAAAGCCAAAGCAGAGAACGTTTATCATAGACAGAGAACGTTTATCATAAAGGAGCTTTAGGGAACTTTTTTGACAAATTGATGATATCGTATCGCTTTCTCAGAGAACGTTTATCATAGAGAAGGTTCCCGGCGCGAAAATATTATTGGCTAACTCGGCAGAGATGGAAAAGTTTCACCACTGCCAGCTTAGCAGGAGAAATTTTAACATTTTCGCTTGAACAGAGCTGAGCGTGAAATAAAAATTATACTCAAAACTATATATTGCTCTAATAGACGTATGTTCGCTCTTTCGCTTATATTCTTATATGTACATATGTTTATATGCAAACATGTGTATTCGTATGAATTCTTTTTGTGCATATTAATGAATACAGGTGCAATTGAATACATTTGAATTAAATTACTTTTTTCAAACCAATATTCGTAGTTAATGTGAAAAGAAAGCCCATTTTATAATTATTTTTTGAATATATCAAATCATACATATACATACATATGTATACTTCATAACATATGTATGTACTATATAACAAACTATCATAATATTATTAAAAAATTAAATATATTACAATTGTGATAAATGTACATTAATCGTAAATTTTATCATTCGCTTTCGCGAATTCAAATCATATTATCACTTATCAATAATAACATGTGCGCGCTGCTCATATGTATGTACATACATAAATATGTGCGTATGACATTGGCACACAAATAACGCATACACAACATACATACTTATATGCGTTCACGTGTAGATATGTCACCCGCAAAAACTACAAACATTGTTCTACAAAAACAACACTTATGTACTTAGTATATGCTTTGATACCAAATATATAAGGATCATATGTATATAAATTATATGCCGAGTCGGTTGCGCATAGGAAATAAACGAATCTGTAGGCATAAATTTGTTTACATTGGAATTAGCATTATTTTTCTCATTTAACACTGAAAATGCTCAATTCTGCTATTTTCGTGGTGAAACACGCTTATAATTTGTCTGTGGTGAGACTCATCCATCTCTGCCGAGTTAGCCAAAAATATTTTTACGATCTCCGAGCCGTGAACCTTCTCTATGACAGAGAACGTTTATCATTGTTATCATGATAAATGATAAACGTTCTCTGTCTATGATAAACGTTCTCTGGAGAAGGTTCACGTTTTAGATATCGTAATTTTTCGCTGGGGTACTCGGCAGACAAATTTTAAGCGTGTTTCACCAGAGTTTTGCAGCAGGGGGACTCGAAAATAGCAGAATTGAGCATTTTCGGTGTTAAATGAGAAATACATTGCTAATTTCAATGCAAAGAAGTGTGCGTCTAAAGATTCGTTTATTTTCTATGTGCTGCAACCGACTCGGCATATAATTTATAGATGATCGCTATATGTATATATGTACTTATGTTATCAAAGCATATACTTACACATCTATTCTGTGCACTTGTCAAATTAATAAAATATTGAAAATTTACGCAAATATTTATCAAGCGAGAAATACTTTGGTATTCTGTGACAATCTTGATAAAAGTAAATGCTTCAATTCGCAAAGCTTTTCCCCACACGTGTGGTGAACAAAATAATGTAAATAGCAACGGCTGATTTCTATTCAAATTATATTGATAGCAAGCAATTTGCGTGCAGTCAATTGCTCCTATGGTGTTTTTTATTCCAAATTTTCTAAAAAATCTGGAATATATTTCAAATAAATTTGATTAAATTAGTATATTCTGAATACTTGCCCCGTTTTTATAAAATTTTCTTCCTCTGTTGAACTGGGAAACTTTATTTCACCTCCCTTCACCTTCACAATAAGTTTTGCTATAGCCCGCAAACTTCTCGAAATGGACGACTGACTATGGGCACGTCAACTTGCCTTGTTATCTACACATTTCTAGTATGAGCCGTGTCCAAAGAAGTTCAAAGCTGCTAGAACCCTTACAGTTAAAGGTAGTACCGTTTTTGTGTCGACGGCGACGGCAAATTTCAAGAGTTAATCCAAAATTTTGCCCAAAGGTATTCTCGCTCACAGAAAATGGATTGCTATGGTCGCGTAAACATTTTAAATACCGCGAGCGATTCCTATTCTCACAATTTTCATCTTCGTTGCACAAACAGATATTTAATTCATAACGAGCACTGTCAAGAGCATTTGACATCTTAACAAATTTTGACAAAATACTTATGTTGAATTTGTCAAGTGCACAGAATAGGGGTGTTAGACTGATTTCGTTCACATTCAGGCGAGCTTTTATTATGACTAAAAATTGTCATTCTGACATCGATATCACTTTGTTCGCTAACTCCGTCGGTTTTAGGTACTTTAATGTTATATGTAAAAAAAAAATCAGTCAAAAGTGTAATATTAAAAAATATTTAATGTAAAATTAAAGTATTTTATTGTCCGTGAAGCCTCTTTTATTCCATTTGATGTACAAAGTTGAAGAAATGCGCGCAAATATTAAATTTTGGCACCTTTCATCGTTCACAGTTTCAATCATCGCTATATTTTATTAAGCGAAATAAAAAAAAGCTTCATTAATTTACATGAGAATATCTATAGAAGTACGCAGAGAAATTTAAAAATATCGATTTCTTCAAAAATTATAGTAATTTTAATAGAAATATTAAATCTTTAGTCAATAATTTCGTAATCGACTGCCCAAAAAACTTTTGAATCAATAAAAATTTCCCTACGTATTTCTATCCAAACCCCAATCCTAAAGACAAAGTCGATCGGATAAAAATTCTCGAAATTTTTGTCTCGCCAAATGGAAAAAAGTAGTTTCGAGAAAATCGCGAAATATGTATGCTTATAGCTGAAACGAGATGGGTTTAATATACGCTTAAAGTGGCTAGAAAAAATTTTTTCATATGCAAATCAACTTCAACCTTATTTTTATAACTATAAAGCATCGTTGCAATAAAGCCGATTTTGGAAATTCTGCAGTGGCCACACCTCTTAACTCTTTCAGTCGTGGTGGTTAGTGTCAATAACCACCTCTTTCCGATTTTTTATATTTAAATCCACGCCAACTACCGACAATCGCGTGAATTATGATGAATATTTGTACCTTTTTTGACAAGGTGTGACTGGTTAGCGGCATATTCGATGAGTAACAGTTCATTTGTTTTCATTTGAAAATTGCGTTAACGTACATTTTTTCTTGTGTTTGATAAAAAATATCTGTGAGGCGGGTAAGTAACGTTTTTCTTTAATGTTTTGTATTCAACTTATTCTCCTATATCTATTTCTTATGTATGTGTATATTTTTTTATTTTCAATGTGTATTAACGACGAAAATATAGTGGTTAGTAAACTAACCACCGTGACTGTTGCAGGTTTATAGGTTTATTCTACATATGAGTTAGGCATGTAAGTATTCATGTATTTTTATATTTATTTCAGTATATCGCGCAAGTTAAATAATAGACAAATCGAGGAATACTTGTTTGAAGATATTCCTTCAGATAGCGAGAGTATTTGTAGCAATGAGGATACAGAAGATCAGCCAAATCCGCTGGTGTTAGGCGATTCGATTGGAGAAGTTCAAATGACTGATTATGACAACTTTGATTCCGATGATGACATCCCTCTGTCTAACTTAGTACTTCGGAATCCTGAATTTACAGAGTCTAACAATGTAAACTCAAACAGACCAGCTACAATGGCTCCAAAATGGAAGAATAATTATAGAATGGACATACCTGGTGAATTTACTGAAAGTGTGGGAATAACCGATCAAATTCTTAGCATGGAGAATGTGCAACCTCTTCTACTATTTCGCCTTTTTTGGACAGAGCATTTACAAGATATTTTATGCTTTCAAACTAATCTTTATGCTACTCAATCAGGAAAGCTTTATACACCCACCACTACAGAAGAGCAAGTGGTGGCGCAGGATTTTCTTTCATTTTCTTGATTGTAGTATTGTCAATGCTTTTTTTAATTTATAAAGATCTACAGTCCTCTTCACGCAGGGATCTATGCCTTTTGACTTTGAAAGCATTCAGACGAAGCGTATATCAGGGCCCCAGCATATGTCAGAGACAAAAGAAGGCCCGAATCAGTGAACAACAACCGCAATTCTACTGCTTCTTCTACAGGCCCTGCATTTATAAAACGTCACAAGCCAACAGTCCCTTCAGAAATTCGTCTTGAATCCAGTCGCCATCAACCTGAAAGAAGCACATCAAGAAGATGCTGTCTAGCAGCACTAAAATATTTCCAGTCCGTACTGTATGGCAGTGTAGTACCTCTTTGTCTACGCAAGGGAAAAGTTTGTTTTCAGATTTTCATAAAAAAAAAATTTACCTTAGTTTTGTTCCGGAGAATTACATTATATCATATAATATTAATATACAATATAAGTAACTCATAATTGTTTTGTTTCTATCAATAGTCACGGTGGTTAGTGCCACTAACCACCTCATACCTCGAAAACCTTGATACGTAAATTTTTTTTTCATACTTTCAGTGATATTTCAGCTGTAGATAATGCCAAAACAATAATCGAAACATTCAATATATTCTTAATCTAAATGCGTGACTGAAAGAGTTAAGCGAACAAATGTTAAGATTAATTTCGTTGAAGATGGTCTTAATAGACGGTTAAAGTGGCTAGAAAAATTTTTTGAAATTTCTGCAAATCAACTTCAACCTAATTTTTATAGCACATAACATAAAGCATAGTTGCAATAAATCCGAGTTTGGTAATTCTGCAGTGGCCAACATTTTGTTTTGCTTCGCAACGAAAACTTTTTAAGTGAACGCACTAATGCAAAAGTGTTATAAAGATTAGTTAATTAACATATTCTGATTTTTTAATGCAGTTCTCACGCCCTCTAGCGGGTATTTTTCTTAATGTTTATGGATTCACTTTTCGCGCCCTTTAGCGTGTATTTTCTTTAATGTTTTCCTGGAGTTTTCGCGTCATCTAGCGGGTATTTTTTAGTGTAAAGTACTTTGATTTGGTGTGGTAAAATGCTAGGCGTACAAATCTTCCAAAGCTTAAAGCAGAGAATGGGGCTCGAATATCTGGTAACATTCTTAACGAAATTTGGATGTACATATCTTTAAATCAGAGAACGTAAAGCCAAAGCAGAGAACGTTTATCATAGACAGAGAACGTTTATCATAAAGGAGCTTTAGGGAACTTTTTTGACAAATTGATGATATCGTATCGCTTTCTCAGAGAACGTTTATCATAGAGAAGGTTCCCGGCGCGAAAATATTATTGGCTAACTCGGCAGAGATGGAAAAGTTTCACCACTGCCAGCTTAGCAGGAGAAATTTTAACATTTTCGCTTGAACAGAGCTGAGCGTGAAATAAAAATTATACTCAAAACTATATATTGCTCTAATAGACGTATGTTCGCTCTTTCGCTTATATTCTTATATGTACATATGTTTATATGCAAACATGTGTATTCGTATGAATTCTTTTTGTGCATATTAATGAATACAGGTGCAATTGAATACATTTGAATTAAATTACTTTTTTCAAACCAATATTCGTAGTTAATGTGAAAAGAAAGCCCATTTTATAATTATTTTTTGAATATATCAAATCATACATATACATACATATGTATACTTCATAACATATGTATGTACTATATAACAAACTATCATAATATTATTAAAAAATTAAATATATTACAATTGTGATAAATGTACATTAATCGTAAATTTTATCATTCGCTTTCGCGAATTCAAATCATATTATCACTTATCAATAATAACATGTGCGCGCTGCTCATATGTATGTACATACATAAATATGTGCGTATGACATTGGCACACAAATAACGCATACACAACATACATACTTATATGCGTTCACGTGTAGATATGTCACCCGCAAAAAACTACAAACATTGTTCTACAAAAACAACACTTATGTACTTAGTATATGCTTTGATACCAAATATATAAGGATCATATGTATATAAATTATATGCCGAGTCGGTTGCGCATAGGAAATAAACGAATCTGTAAGCATAAATTTGTTTACATTGGAATTAGCATTATTTTTCTCATTTAACACTGAAAATGCTCAATTCTGCTATTTTCGTGGTGAAACACGCTTATAATTTTGTCTGTGGTGAGACTCATCCATCTCTGCCGAGTTAGCCAAAAATATTTTTACGATCTCCGAGCCGTGAACCTTCTCTATGACAGAGAACGTTTATCATTGTTATCATGATAAATGATAAACGTTCTCTGTCTATGATAAACGTTCTCTGGAGAAGGTTCACGTTTTAGATATCGTAATTTTTCGCTGGGGTACTCGGCAGACAAATTTTAAGCGTGTTTCACCAGAGTTTTGCAGCAGGGGGACTCGAAAATAGCAGAATTGAGCATTTTCGGTGTTAAATGAGAAATACATTGCTAATTTCAATGCAAAGAAGTGTGCGTCTAAAGATTCGTTTATTTTCTATGTGCTGCAACCGACTCGGCATATAATTTATAGATGATCGCTATATGTATATATGTACTTATGTTATCAAAGCATATACTTACACATCTATTCTGTGCACTTGTCAAATTAATAAAATATTGAAAATTTACGCAAATATTTATCAAGCGAGAAATACTTTTGGTATTCTGTGACAATCTTGATAAAAGTAAATGCTTCAATTCGCAAAGCTTTTCCCCACACGTGTGGTGAACAAAATAATGTAAATAGCAAC
>NW_026038258.1:0-39514 GCF_023373825.1 Bactrocera dorsalis
TAAAGGCAATATTCGCGCAAAGTTCCATCCCGCTATATTAATTTCTTCTTCATTTGTAAACTGGAATGGAAAGATTTAGTAGTTAGGTAAGTAGGCCTGGCTATAGTCTGTTTTGCCCAATTTCACACCTTAACATAAACAAGTCAGAGGTATATCATATATCAAACACATACATCGATTGGGCGGGTTTCGAGATATGTATTTTTCCCTAAAAGTGGGCGGTGCCACGTCCATGGTCCAAATTTGAAGCCGGCTCCATTTAAGCCCTCTTATATCATCTCAGGAGTAAAATTTAATGACTCTGGTATATTTAGTTATCGATTTATGGCGCTTTCTGTAGTTTTTAACGGTACCGTTATATGGGGAGTGAGCGGGGTTATCCTCCGAATTCAGCCATTTTCACATTGTAGAAGTTCATTGACCTTAACAAACACGACGTTAGTTCTGCTTTCTCCAGAATGGATAAGGCAGCGAAGCAAATGGGTATGGTGGTGAACGAGGGCAAGACGAAATATCTGCTGTCATCAAACAAACAGTCGTCGCACTCACGACTAGGCTCCCACGTAGATAATTTCGTCCATCTTAGAACCAGCATCAACATCAACAACAACGTTAGCCTCGAAATCCAACGCAGAATAACTCTTGCCAACAGGTGCTTCTTCGGACTAAGTAAACAATTGAGAACTAAAGTCCTCTCTCGACAAACAAAAATCGAACTCTACAAATCACTCATATATTCCTGTCCTGCTATATGGTGCAGAGGCATGAACGATGACAACAACTGATGAGTCGACGTTGCGAGTTTTCGAGAGAAAAGTTCTGCGAAAGATTTATGGTCCTTTGCGCGTTGGCCACGGCGAATATCGCAGTCGATGGAACGATGAGCTGAATGAGATATACGACGACATTGACATAGTTCAGCGAATTAAAACACAACGGCTACGCTAGTTAGGTCATGCCGTCCGAATGGACGAATACACTCCAGCTCTGAAGGTATTCCACGCAGTACCCGCCGGGTGAAGCAGAGAAAGAGAAAGACTTCCAATCCGTTGGAAGGACCAGGTGAAGAAGGACCTGGCTTCGCTTGTAATCTCCGCGTTGTGGTTAACTCGACTACAACCGCATAAGCGGTTTCTACGCCAGTAAAGAAGAGGAAGATTTGATATTAAGAATTAAAAATAAATGTTTGGAACTTACTTATTTATTTTTCAATCCTATATTTTAAAAATTTTATTTGCGTAGATTTTCGGGATTATAAAATGCAAAAAACGAGGCAGTAGGGTCTTGAAATCATAAGAATATCGCAAAAACGACGATGTCTTGACAATAAATGTAGACAATATAAAAGCAATTTGATAACAAATCAGCAGGAAATTACCGCAATTGGTTGTTTTGATCGAATATCGGCGACAATCAATCGATCAATCAAAGAAATGCTGAGCCAAGCTTGAAACCGGACAGCGCGCAATGCAAGTCGCACACTGTTGTATGTGTATAGATGTGTGTGAATATGTATGGATGTGTGTATGTACATATGTATTGATGTGTGTGGATATGTATTGATGTGTGTGTACGTTTAAACGGACTCACAACTGGCCCTAAGCGCAAATAAAGGGAAATCAACCGGAGCTTTTTAGCCTCTATTTGATTTGTTATTGTTTTCGCTTTGTTTTTGTTTTTTGTTTATCGTTTTCTCTTTCTCTTTGTTTTTGTTTTTCATTTACTTCTTTTTTCTGTGTTGCTACTGTCTGCTCGCAGCAATTGCTGTGCCACTTGGTTGGCCATGTTGTTGCTTTGAGCCGCCATGAATAGGCAGCGACGTTGTGAATCCAAATGACGACCGAGCAACGGAGTGCAGGTGCAAGGCGGTTGTGCGATTGCTGGTTATGTCGTTAATGTTGGTGAAGTTGTTGGCTTAGTGCTGCTGCATTCTGATATGACAAAACAGTTAAAAAATAATTAATTGCATTGCCATTTATGGTTTGGGCTTCGACTTTTTTTGCGCATATACCTATTTGCTCTGCTACTCGTTGTTGTTGCTTATTTCATAAACGTTGCACGTATATACATATGTGCGTACGACTGTGTGGCTGTTGTTAAGCACCCGCTGTTAAGCGGACAGTTCGTCTGCAATATAATCGATACAACAATTTGCTCATTGACATGTGTGTGCGACCATTTTTGCCGTTGTCTTCAGTTTTTCATTTAGCCACCTCTTATTTATGCCGATTTCTTGCATGTAGTATGTACATATGTATGTTAGTGTGTGTCTTGATGTTTCTCAACTACTGCTTACACTTTCGCTGCGCAACGTACAGTTAAATGTTCGCTCCCGCTGGGAGTGTGGCCGCACATTGGTGTTACCTTCACTAATGGCACAATTTCGCCTTGCTATTGTTGTTGTTGTTGCTGTTTTCGCTGATGTTTTCCCTAGCATCATTAATCCTTGCAACACTTGCCGATGTACAATCGAACATGTGGCACAGTGTTTCAAAATGTTCTGTAATAAAAATGTGAAAAGTTCGCGATTAGATGTTGTAGTTACCACGAGACATATTCGGCGCCTAAAAAGGTTTGTTGGTGAGGAACTAAGAAGCATTACTCGATGAAAGTGGTTGTCAAATGCAAAAAGAGCTTGGAGAATCTTTGGTAGTCACTCAAGCAGCTTTTTCAAATGTTTATAAGCAAGGAAATGACCTAATAAAACCGGGTGAAACCGTTCGTACCGACAACAGCTCTTCAAACTGTATCGAGCGGTTGCCGAAAAACGCCCACAATTTCATACGAGACCGACTTAAAGCGCAGACTTTGCCTTTCTGAATACCATAGAATCCACGAGTTACCAGGAAGAAGGGAAAATGTTATAGCTTCATTTGGACAATACAAGGTGCGTTCCAAAGTAAACAGGACTTAAAAAAACACAACAAATGTTTTTTTTGGCAAAATCAATTTATTGTATTCAAAATAGTTTCCTTCTGTTTCAATACAGCTTTTTGCACGTCGAACGAGTGTTTTAACTCGTTGGCCGTTATGGCCGCCAGTATGCCGGTGCAAGCCTTTTGAATGACCTCTACGTCATTTTCCGAAAAGGAAGAAGTCGTACGGTGCCATATCAGGTGTATACGGGCAGTGGTTAATGGTTTAAATGTGATTTTTGGTCAAATAATCGTCCTTCGAAAGTTGGATTCTGAGCAATTTTTGGTCGTCAGTCAATTTGTGCGGAACAAACCGTGCACACACCTTTCGTAAGCCCAAATGTTCAGTCAAAATGCGATAAATCGATGTTTTGGAGATTTCCATGAATTTCAATGATGATTTTTGATGAATTCCCGCACAGTTTCGATGGAATTTCCGGTGTTCACGGATTTTGCTTGGCCCACATGTTGATCGTCATTTAAGTATGTCCTCACGACCACTTTGAAAACGTTCAAACTACTTGTGCACTCTGCTACGGGATGGACAATCCTCGCCATAAACTTGTTTCATCATTTGAAACGTTTCGGTAAAAGTTTTACCAATTTTAAAACAAAATTTAATGTTGGCTCTTTGTTCGAAGCTCATTTTCGCACCGATAACACAAACATACTGACACTTAAAACGCAATAACTTCACTTCCAATCAATGAAATGTCAAGAAACATGAAATGTCACTAGACAATCGATAGAGATAGCAGATTCCAACGCACCAGTCGACATATAGATGGCGCAAGCAGGAGGCGCTAGATTCAAAAAGTCCTGTTTACTTTGTAAAAGTAATGAACTAGCTGAAACCACTTCGAAGGCGGAGAGTCACCAACAAAAGGTCATGTTTGCTACTATTTCAAAGAGATTGTTTATTTTAAGCAGTTGACCGACAATGCCACGATTACTTCTAAAGTGTATAGTGATCGGCTGAATAAATTGAGTGATGCACTCAAACAGAAGAGGACAGAATTCATCAATAAAAAAGCTTTAGTGTTTCACCAGGATAATACGAGAACTCATACAAGTTTGATGTATCGCAAAAAGCTTTTGCAGATTGAATGGCTTGTGCTACTACACTCACCGTATACTCCAGACTTATTATTATTTATTTCGGCCTTTGCAAAAGTTTTTGGATGTTAGAACCTTAATCTGAAATCAGGATGTCGAAAACCACTTGGACCAGTTTTTTTGCCTGCAAGGAACACAATTTTTTGTGGAATGAATCTCTTGCAGGAAAGATGGAAAGAAGTGTAGGATCAAAATGGAGAATATATGTATATAGTTAATATTCCCTGTATCCGCGAAAGATCAATTAGATTCAGAGTGTTTTTTGTCGAATATTTTTTGAGGAAAACATTTTTCTTGAAATTTTTGGCATTCCGGTTTGATTGTTTCGGGATAGAGTAAGCCGAAAGTACTGACAAAAAATAATAAATATAAGCCGTAGAGAAAAAAGTAGGCAAGTGCTTTCACTTAATTATTTCCTTGTCGTATACCTATTTACGGCTTTTGCACCTTTGCACATTTTTGTTTTGAAGAAACTTGCAGCAGGCAAGCAATTAAGCATTCCCATCATTTAGTTGTCGATTTTAGTTTGTATCCAACATTTTACTTCGTTGCTTTATAAACTGCGCACTTAACAGGCGATAATTACCAAGAAATTTTATAACCAAATATGTGAAGAGTTGGACAACCATCTCTAAAATTTATTTCGACAGGCCTGTCAAATTGACAGCTGTCAATAATTTCGCGCGTGGTTTTAGTTGCGAACGATTGTTTTTCCAGTATTCACTCAATAATATTTATGTGTGTTTGTGTTTCTTACTTTGGTGGGGCAAGGTGGGCTTTGCTTAAACCCACTTTTGGTACTCTAGGTAGCGGCGTCAATCAAACCTGAACAGTCTGGTTCAATGGCCATCTAATCACGATCTACTTGACGGACCTTGATCCTATGATTTTGTAAACCCCGTGCGCTTTATTTACTTTACTATAGAAAATCAAATTTTAAGCAGATATTGAAGCTGGGAGATGCTTTTCATATGCGGCAAATCCAAATAGAGTGGTAATCGACCTTTACCGTCTTCGGATTCCAATCTAGATATATATGGCTTTAGTAATTGGTATCTTGTGAGGCTGGATCGAGAAGAAAATACGCCATATTTTAGAGGTTTTCTTCGTGACCGAATCGCGGTGAGTCAAGCCAAGATTAACTGTTACGAAAGTTTGCTATCCGCCAAGGAATCGTCTACTATGAGCCTTATGATCAAACTCTTAAAATCGAAACTCTGCTGTGAACAATTGAATCATCTGAAGGAAGCCCCTAAACGGCCAGCTCTGGCTAAAAGAAGAAAAATGATGTTCCAAAGAAAAACGTCAGATCACACACAAGGATACTGACTCAGCATAAGCTCCAGATGGAGGGTTGGTAGGAGCTTATACATCCCTTTAGAGTCCACACCGGGCACCAAGTTATTACTATGTGATAATATGGATGACAAATTTTTGCTGAAAAATTAAAATCGACTCTCTCAGCGTTTCACCTATAGGCACGAGTAGTTCTATGTGAGTGACATCTTGAAATTATCTTCAATATTTCAACAAGTTATTGAACAGAAAGTTGCCTATTTAACTTTAATATCCAGTAGGAAGCGTCGAAGACCCTCTAAATGATCAGTCTGACGAGCTGGGTCGAAGACCGTTTGTATATGCTCGAACCAGTCTCTCAGTTTTTAAGATAACGTTCGCAAATTTTGCCTCCGTCCTGCTCTCACCAAGAAGCAGCTCATTTGACGGAACGGCAGATATCGAACCACTATGGCATATAGCTGCCATACAAACTGAACGATCGGAATTAAGTGCTTGTATGGAAAACTCATTCATTAACGAGATATTTTCACCAAATTTGGCATGGGTTATTGCCTAAGGCAATCTCTAATCTAATCTCTGACGAAATTGATTAGATCGGATCGCTATAGCATATAGTTACCATACAAACTGACCAATCAAAGTTGTGGTACAGAGTCTTTTGTAATTGTGAAGGGTATTATAGCTTCGGTGCAACCGAAATTAGCGTTCTTTCTTGTTCTTACTCAAGTCTATCACATTATTGACGATTTCTGAAGTAGTAACTCCTCCAGGTGTTTTATGAATTCTGGTATTTAACGAATTTTCTTCGCACAAGTGCCATTTTATTTGGAGCGGAGCATTCCTGCATCGTCATAATTAAGTTACAGCTAAACACGAAAATAATCGCTACTCATTTGCGCAAATCTCAATGGCAACGCGTGCAATTCAGCTTTTTTTTGCATTTTCTTCAAAATTACGCCTTGCAAGTACAGCTAATTAAACAACAATTACCAGGTAATCGCGTTTCGTGCTTGCAAAAGCATTAATTGTTGGCGATCTCTTTCAGCTTAAGTCACCCACCACACAAATACAGGCGCACGAGCGCGCGGTCATGGTTGGTCATTAAGTCAATGCAAATGTTGCAACGTCCGCCACGATCAAGCAATTTACGATGCCAGCACCGTGATTACCATGCGCTTGTTAATATTGTTGTTGTTGTTGGTGTTGTTGCTGGGGTAGTGCATAGTGTATACATGAGTCCTTCAGGCTCGTTCTAGGAATTATGTTGTTCCACTCGAGTTGCAAAAAAATCAGAAGGAATGTAGGTGTATGTATGTATATAACCTAAAAACCTCAACACAAAAGAAACAATTAAAATGTAAAAAAAAAAAAATTGTGAAAATTAAAATAAAGAGTGAAATTGTGGCGCAACAATCAGCGGCTAACTAACTATCGAACACCATTGGGCCTGGTAATGTTGTAGCGATTTGTGAAATGGCTTTTGTATTGATCGACGATATACTATGGATAGCACATATTTACATGCATACATATGCATGTGTGTAAGGCGGTGCAATGTTAGACTTCGTTCCTCTTTTGCCTTGTTATCCTCTCTTTCCGTCGCCTATCGACTCGTTCGAGTCCGCGCCTCTGCGTTTGCTTTGTTTTCCCGTTTTTATACTCTCGCAACAAAGTTGCTAAGGAGAGTATTATAGTTTTGTTCACATAACGGTTGTTTGTAAGTCCTAAAACTAAAAGAGTCAGATATAGGGTTATATATACCAAAGTGATCAGGGTGACGAGTAGAGGTGAAATCCGGATGTCTGTCTGTCCGTCCGTCTGTGCAAGCTGTAACTTGAGTAAAAATTGAGATATCATGATGAAACTTGGTACACGTATTTCTTGGCTCCATAAGAAGGTCAAGTTCGAAGATGGGCAAAATCGGTTCACTGCCACGCCCACAAAATGGCGGAAACCGAAAACCTATAAAGTGTCATAACTAAGCCATAAATGAAGATATTAAAGTGAAATTTGGCACAAAGGATCGCATTAGGGAGGAGCATATTTGGAAGTAATTTTTTTGGAAAAGTGGGCCCCCTACTAAGTTTTTTGTACATATCTCGGAAACTACTATAGCTATGTCAACCAAACTCTATAGAGCCGTTTCCTTCAGGCATTTCCATATACAGTTCAAAAATGGAAGAAATCGGATAATAACCACGCTCACCTCCCATACAAACGTTACGTTGAAAATCACTAAAAGTGCGTTAACCGACTAACAAAAAACGTCAGAAACACAAAATTTTACGGAAAAAATGGCAGAAGGAAGCTGCACTCAGGTTTTTTTTTTAATTAAAAATGCGCGTTTCGTCGCCCACTTATGGACCAAAAACCATAACTCAGGAACTACTCTACCGATTTCAATGAAATTCGGTATATAATATTTTTTTAACACCCTGATGACATATACTAAATATGGGCGAAATCGGTTCACAACCACGCCTTCTTCCAATATAACGCTATTTTGAATTCCATCTGATGCCTTCTCTGTATAATATATACATTAGAAACCAATGATCATAGCGGAATAAAACTTTACACAAATACGGTATTTGAGCTGAGGTATCCCTTGTGGAAAAATTGTCGTGATCGGACTATAACTTTTCAAGGTCTCTGATATCGAACACGAAGAACTCAGTGCCTAACCTAACCTAACCTAATTTTTCACCGAAAATATCGGTAAATCTCTCAGAATTTAATTCTAATTAATTTTACAGCAAAATAAAAAAATATGTAAATGACGGATAATGAAATCTCGATTATCACTTTATCGTGCGAGAGTATAAAATGTTCGGTGACACCCGAACTAAGCCTTCCTTACTTGTTTTTTGGCGTTTTTGTTTGCCCTGTGAATGGATCAATGATTTCCATATAAATTCACTGTAATCCACTGTGGTTAGCGATCGCACCGATCGTTCCTGAAACGGCTTTAATATGTAAATTTCGATTTCGGAAGCCAAAGTAATTAATACTAGAATGAAACAAGTATAAGAACAATAAAACGAGAGAATTATACAAAAGTCACAATAATGTTGGCGCAATGCACGCCACAAAACAAGCACAACAACAATAAACTAGTAGTTGCATATAAAATTAATTCAATCCAATGCATGCGAGTTCCTTTGGCTTACTTTTGAAACAAAAACAACTATATGACTTGCTGTTGTTACATATGTATGACCATTTTGTTGCATGCCCTGTAGGAAAAAGTGCTAGTTGCATTTGTGATATTAGTCCATTGATAGTCATTCGCTGAAGGCGCTGAAGGCCATATCAGTCAAGGCCCATTTCAAGTGTATAATTAGATTAAGCGTTGGTATGGCTTTATTGGCTCAATAGGTATTTACTTTAATGCGATAATAAAAGTTTGTATTGAAATACGTAAAATTGTTGTTTTTTTCAGTCCGGATAAAACGATATAACCCAGAATCGGGAAAGACCTCTCCGAGCCGCTCGATACCACATGAGGTTTCAGACAAGGCGGCTCCCTATTGTGCGTCTTCTTCAATCTACTCCTTAAGAAAAAAATTCGAACTGCAGTACTGCTTTCTTCAAACTGGGTAAGGAAGCAGAGCAAATGGGTCTGGTAGTGAACGAGGGCAAGACGAAATATCTTTTGTCATCAAACAAACAGTCGTCGCACTCACCACTTGGCTGCCACGTCACTGTCGATAGTGATAACATCGAAGTCGTATATAATTTCGTCTATTTCTGAACCAGTATTAACCCACAACAATCTCAGTCTTGAAATTCAACGCAGAATAGCAGGTGCTACTTCGGACTGAGTAAGTAATTGAGAAGTAAAGTCTTCTCTGGACGAGCAAAAACAATACTATATGTCACTTATTATTCCCGTCCTGCTATATGGTGCAGAGGTTTTCGAGAGAAAGGTTCTGCGGAAGACTTACATATGGACCTTTGCGCATTGACAACAGGGAATACCGTAGTCGATGGAATGATGAACTGTCCGAGATATAAGACGACATTGACATAGTTCAGTAAATTAAGAGACAGCGGCTACGCTGGCTAGACCTTGACCTCCGAAAGGATGGAAATACTGCAGCTCTGTGAGTTTTCGACGTATCTTTCGTGGAAAGCAGAGGAAGAGGAAGACCTCCACTCCGTTTGAAAGACTGGGTGGAATAGAACCTGGCTACACTTGGAACCTCTACACATTTCCTGCTATTTATAAAAAAATTGGATGAACGAAAATTCATTCCTTACTTGGAGAATAAGGATATAGTTTGGAAATGTTTTCACTAAAATACTTGAAAGAAAGAAATTGTTCCGTTTTTTTTTTTTTTTGAATTCACGGCTTATCCATTAGAAAAACAAGCAAAGTGTTGAGTTCCTAAGAGACGTTATATGTCGAATGAGTGTGCTAAAGGTTTAATTTTGTCTGTTTTCTGACTTTTCTTTAAAGATATTGTAAGAAAGATATGTTTTCAATTTTTTTATTTTCATATTGCTCAAGTGATTTGCATGGTATGTATTCTTATATAAAGCTCGTTTTTGAATGAATTTCATGATAATAAGTTTTCTGGCGATATTTGTAACGGATACAGATCAGTATTTTTACTAAGCCAATTTTTTCCTACAGGGTTTGTAGCTACATTTGCTTTTATGTTGTGGCTGCATTTATGGCATAATATATGAGTATGTAGGTGCAGTTGTAAGGGTTAGGACACTTCTACAAATAAATGGACACCGGACAGTAGCTGCGGTAAAAGGTGAGAATGTTTCGCCTCGCTGTTGATTATGTTGAGAATTTATTGAGCCGATATCGACAATTGGTTTCTTTTGTTGTTCATTAATTTAGTGGGTTCTCGTTAATTAAACGTTAAATTTACTTGGTTTTTGTGTGCTACAAATAGCGTATTTTTAATGAGAAGTTGGCATGAGCGGAGTGAGCACTTGAATTTTCTCAATGCAAAATTTTCTTCGATAAAATTGGGTTTTTTTTCGAAAACTTCTAACATGCAACTTGAAATTTCATCTTTTTATAAGCTAACAATTAACGTCAATTACTATAAGTTTTATTTGTAATGATGTTGGACTAACCAATTAATGGTTGGCTATTTACAAAGCCACATACAATCACAGAAACACACACTCATAACTGGAAGCGCTGGAGACATAAATTCATTTATTTAAAACCAATATCAGCGCAATTTGAAATTCGATCCGACCATTTTTAGGATAGTTGGTGCTTAAAAATATATGGTAACCATACATTTATGTGCCCATATGCATACCCTGTAGGAATTGCATATCATATATCTTTTCAGTAATATCAACTTTTTTTTTTAAGTAAGCTAACTAATTTTGAATGGCGACATTAGTAGTTGAGAGTTGAGCACTTCAGAGCTGGAGTGTTTTCGTCCTTTCGGACGACATGATCTAGCCAGCATATATAAATCTTCCACAGAACCTTTCTCTCAAAAAGCCGTAACACCGACTCATCAGATTTTGTCATCTTCCACGTCTCTGCACCATATAGCAGGACGGGAAAAATGAGCGACTTGTAGATTTTGGTCTTTGTTCGTCGATAGAGGACTTTACTTCTTAATTGTTTATTCATTCCGATACCTGTTGGCAAGAGTTATTCTGCGTTGAATTTCGAGGCTGACGTTGTTGTTGATGTTGATGCTGGTTCTATGATAGACGAAGTTATCTACGACTTCGAAGATACGAGTATGACTGTCAACAATGACGTGGGAGCCTAGACGCGAGTGCGACAACTGAGTGTTTGATGACAGGAGATATTTGGTCTCGCCCTTGTTACTACCAGAATTATCAGCCTTAGGTTCTTTCCGAAGGTTCCAGCCAGGCTTAAGCCTTTAAGTCCTGTAAAAGAGAATTTGGAAATGATAATTTTCTTACAGGGGAGAAACCGGGTTAAAAATATCCTGCAGCAAAAACTATTGCTATCGAAATAACATATTGCTAAAAAATAAGTTACAGTAGAAATAAAGATCGTTGCTTGCTTCGAGGGTTGTTGTTGTTGTAGCGGCAGAATTCTGCTGAATTGACAGTCCTTGGCCGGATAAAAAGTCCGGGTTCGTTCCGGTTACGTAGACTCTGCTGTCGTGGGAACGGCGGCAACGCGTGATAATACGAGAAATTATATCAGTCAAAAGGCTCAAATGTTTATTACCGTTAAACACGATAGTTATCCACGTTTCTCATCGGTAACGAAAAGATATTTTTCCTGCTAGCTATATTCTTCGAAATTTTGTGGCTAGTCAAATGTATGCCTGCTGTGAAATCAGAGCTCATCAGCAGCAATGAACGTCACCTGTACGACATGCCACCAGATATTACACCATAGATGTGGGTATCCGCTCACACATACATTTTTACGATAATATGTGGCACCAACAACGGTCGGTTGGCACACAAACTCGACTCATTGAGAATCAAATGAAAAAAATGCACGTGAATTTATCTAGGGATGCCCAGCAACGGTCGCTGCAAGGCGAGATAACGATCGACCATCAACCGCATATCAAATGTTCCAACTCGTTGATGTAGGTAAATTATCGATATGATTCTTTTATAGTGGTTGCTGTTGTTGGCATTGTTTTATTGTAATTGTGTTTTGTTATTCGTTTTGTATCTTTTTAATGTTTACATGGTTAGTACTTCTTCACTAATTTGATGTGTTCCTTCTTGTGTCTTGAATCTTATTTAGATTGGAGTTGTGGAATTTTGTCAAAATGCTAATTAACTTGAGATTTTTTTTAATTTAGGTATTTACGCTTTTTAATTTTTTTCTCATTTCCTCTTGCCTGAGATTATTTTTTAATTGGCCGAGGTGTTCCGCAAAGTCAAACACAGAATAACCGTGCGACAAAGTAACCGTTTATCGATACGGTTCGAGAAAGTTTGGTGTGAATTGAAATGATGGTGGTTTTGAAATTTCGAAGGTGAGATCACACGGTAGGATATGGTATTGAAAGTTTTGGTTAAAGTCTCTTCTAAGGGTTGTGCGCTTGCTTTGGGACCCGCAATGTAAAAAACGCCCTGAATGAAAAGTAAAAAACAGCCTTGCTGTTGTTAACTCGGATAAGAGTATAACCGCTCAAGGGTTGTCCACGTCATTAAAGATGTAAGTATTTTAAGTATTTGAAAATCAGTTTAAAAATTCTAGTCTACTGGATCAAAACTGATATGGTACCAGGCAAACTACACTCGGAATAGATGTATTGGTAATTGGTTATAACCTCAGCAGATTTCAATATGGCTGCCAAGGGACAAACTTAGACTACTTGTCGCATTCTACAATGGCCACTGTAAGCTCAAGAAGCACTTATTTGTCTTGTACAAATTGCCTGTACTGCGACAGGGAGCCTGAAACTCCAGAATCCCTACTAATTGACGGCACAGCAGTCTGAGACGTAGGATAAAGGCTCTTGGATCCATGTTTCCAAATAGGGATCACATTGCCTCATTAGAACCCTGCAGTATACCAAAACTTTTCAATGTAAAAGGGATAAGCGGGTCGTTGTAACTTGGGAGAGGACACAATAGACCTTAGGCCGCGGTGCAATCCTTAACTATTTATCCCATCTTATCTATACTCGGGATTAATTGGATATATGACGACAAAAATTAAACTAGAACTTGTAGAGAGTCGGACATGATATTTCTTTTCAAGAGTAGTTGCAGTCAGAGTTTTGATCATACAGTCTGGCCAAAAAACTGAAATTGCCTCAACGAGTTTCCTCACATCATTCCTGCAAACTTTGAAACTATCCAGCTTTCAGCTAGGCCATCAAACATTGTAAGGACCTTGTAAACTCCGTCATTTATCGTCGAGCGAAACTTGTGTGCCAAATTTTCCTGTCCTTTTCAGCCAGATCAACTAATTTAGCAACTAAATTCCATTTGTAGTTTCTAGACGAAAACAGCAAGCATTTTAACACATTTACTATTTTTAATCGTTTTTTTTTTTAAGTATCACAAAAATAATTACAAATTGCCTCAAAGGGAATATGTTTTTCGAAACGTTAATTTGTCAAGTTGCCAACGAAATTAAGTCGTAAATACTGCAAAATTTAAATCATTGTTCCCAAGAGCTTATTGATCTCCACTACTTCATTTTCCTCATCCCCAGCTACTTCAGTGCTGGTAAGACTTCCCTCATTTTTATGCTCCACTACCGTTGCGATGGTTGTCGGCTGTTCAGCCTCTTCTTCGACCACATGAGCTATGGGTACACGGCAATCATCATACTCTCCAGGTAAACCATGACCTGATGTGTTGCATTGAATTGAAGATGTCGGTTCGATGGAAAACTGTTCCTCCTCCTCAGCCTTCTCGTCGACAGTTTCCGGTTCATCATAGTCAGATGATTCCTCTGGTTGACATTCACAACTCTCACAATCGCATTCACATTCGGGATCGCATATAGCGCTCTCACCATCACAATCGATGGGACACTCATGGTCTTCGGGCAATTCTAAGCACGGCTTCTTTAGTACTTCATCATTATCATCCATGCGTACCCACTGACATTTGTACGGTCCCTGGCCACATTCAACATTTACAACACCGGTCTCCAGCTCCACATCACAATCGCATATCAAACGTGGACAATTGCATTTATAACAACGTGGCAAATTTACAGACGTACTCGAAACGGTGCCATCATCCGTTCGGAAGCCTTTAGTAGAGACATACCCCTTCACATCACAAGTCTGATCTAGGTCACTGCCGCTTACAACGGGTAAAACTCGCAAGTTCGTGGAGTCTTCTTCATTGATGGGACCATGTATGCTATACATACTTTTCGATGGCTTCGGTAATTCAACTACAGTACGCTGTACACAGCCCGTACACGAGCAATCGCTCAATACAAGCGGGCTGGAGCGACTTTGCATGCGATCGTAGAGCTTCTTGTAGACGCATTTAATTAAAGATTCATAATTCTTTTGTGCTGTAAAGAACATGCCTTCGTAACTGGCATAGATTTGGGCGGTGCGCTTGGCAGCGTGCACCCATAAACACTCCTGTGAGTGCACCATTTGCGCCTCCAACATCGGATTGCGTATGCCACCCTCACTGGTGCCATGATAGAAAGCCTTTAGACAGAGAAATAACAAAAAATAACAAGATTTTTAAAGTAACTATAATAGATCGAGCACTTTTCGTTTTTCTTTACCTTGAAAGCACGCTTGATGATAGAGTAAGTGAGCTGCGCCTCCATGCGACTCATCAAGCACTTGCGTCCGAGATCATGTATGAGATCCTCCTTACACAGCCGCTTACGTGGCACTGTATCGATGCGATGCCGTATCTCGTCGTAATGTATGAAAGAGTAAATGATCACATCAATGGCCGCTTTAGCCTTTGCTTGATGAATGCCACAAATGACCATTATCTGTGCCAAGGTCTCGGCGACATCGTAAACATTCTCCATGAACATGGAGCTCTGCATCGTCTTGTCGGGACAATTGCAAAATGTATGACCATAACATTCGCACTTGTAATTTGACAGAAATCTTTGGGACTTCATATTGTTTCGTTCTTATTTGTTTTTATATAATAAAATTATGCGTTGGACATGCAAGTGAGAGAAACGAATTATATATTTTTGATTTTTCCGTTTGTATTTTAGTTTACTAATAATTTTTAAAATATTTCTAAGCAATTTGACGTTGAAACTTCGAAGGCAATGAAGGTTTTTTCAAATTTCTCAAGAAATAAATTATGCGTCAACGTATTCGGGTAGTTGTGGAGAGTTTTTTTTGAAGCTTACACGTCCAATGAAATGAATGAATGTACGGATATAATACTACATTTAGACAGCAGGCACTTAAAGTGTGGAGAAAACTTCCGTAACTTTCATGAAAACAAATTTTCTAATGTTTTTAAGTACAATTAGATGAGGTCTAACTCATTCAAGTCTTTTAGTAAAGTCAACAAGCCATGTGAACGGCGTTGACCAAGTTTGTCAGTTTGAATAGCTGACTATGTAGATTTCAGTTTTGGAGATTGAAAGGATGTAAGTTCCCATAACTATTAATGTTTAGGTTAGAAGTTCTATGTTATAACTCTGATTGGTTTGTGAGTTACAGGGTTTGTCCGAAAAGCAATAGGACTGAGTCGATTTACAAAAATTTATTGAATCAATCGTTACATTTCTTTAAAAACTTTCAAAATAGGCTTCTTCTGCGTCAATGCAGCGCTGCCAGTGCCATTCGCAAGCATTGAAGGCGTCACGGAAGGCATTCTCCGGAATAGCCTTGAGAGCCGAGGTTTATGCTGCTTAAAAAAAATCCGCGTCGCCACATGTGGGTTGTAGGGAAGCGGAAGCGTTGGGATGCCGTTAAAGAAAAATGCTGGTAATACTAAAATGTGGCTTGATAATTTTTAACCGTACTTTGCACTAGGCAGTTTCTTAAATTTCGTACACTCCTTAAAAGCATAAATGACTATGAACCCGAGGGACTTCCTAAAGAGGCTGTTATTGGTCAAAGCATCACAAAATTTGCAAAATAATTTCGGCTGACCGAAAAATGAAGTTGATCCGGTTCTCTAAAGATATCTAATGAACGTGCTGGCGTCATCGTACATGAATATGGAGATCGCTATAACCGGTAAATACTCTCGAGATCTATTGAGCTCAAATGTGAGTTGAAATTGGTGATAAATATTTTGCAAAGTTGTAGGACTGTCCTTAATTACTATGCCAAATA
This sequence comes from Bactrocera dorsalis, assembly GCF_023373825.1. Lineage (NCBI taxonomy): Eukaryota > Metazoa > Arthropoda > Insecta > Diptera > Tephritidae > Bactrocera > Bactrocera dorsalis. Next base: position 16,073 of record NW_026038258.1, read on the forward strand.
TGAGCGTGATCTGTCAACCAGTTTTTTACAACAGTTGCTTAAGTCGGTACACCTCAGTAGTGCCTTTCGATTTTTGGAATGGATAAAAATATCATATTTCTAACGAAAATTCGTCTGTGGAATCGTTGTGTATGTTGGAAAAGGCTTGCTGTGATTTAGTTTTATCAAAAACACAAGCCTACGAGCGGTACAAATTCCTCAAAGGTTGAGAGATCGTTGAAGACATGCTTCGATCTGCACGATCTGCGGCATTTGAAAGTATTAAAAAAAGTGAAAGATATGGTGTTTTCAGGCGAGAGAAGGCAATAGACTAGGCGAGTCCATTGGAATGATTTTGCTGAATATTTTGGGTATGAAACGTGTTCTTGATCGACTTGTCTCGATAAAGCTGAATTTTTTCTAAAAAGAGTACCGTAAACAGGTCACTTAGGACATGCTTGATGGTGCGAATTCCGATCCCACATTCATGGGGAGCATTATAACTGCCGATAAGACATGGGTTTATGAGCTTGACATGCAAACAAGTCAACAATCATCGAGAATGTGGCGAAATCAAAATAAAAACATGCCAAAACTCCTCAAAAATCGAGATGATCCTCACTGTTTTTTCGATATTCGTGGTTTGTGGCATCATCAATTTGTTCCGGAGGGACAGAGGGTCAATAAGGAGTCCTATTTGGCCCTATTGGCGTGAGAACATCCATCACAAAACGACCGGAATTGTGGCCGAACAATTCATAAATTTTGCACGATGATAATACACCATCGCATCAAGCCACGATTGTGACCGAATTTAAAGCCCAAAACGCAATGAGTACCATCGATACTACCATCGTATTTACAATTTTCTGTTTACTCTCTTACTTCTTACTTCTTTGTCACAATGTAAATTGAAAGGGAAACAAATTCAATGATGAATATTTAATTTTATTAAATGAAATTTATTCTTCCTTGCATGCATTCTATTTCCATTATAGCTTCGTGTTGAGCCTTCATAAATATATGTATGTGTGCATACAGAGCTATACCGGAACCGGAAACAGCAACTATTTCTTCTTCTAATTTTCCTTTTTTTTGAGTGGACGTTTCTCTTTATTGTTTTTTGTTTTTTATTTGGCAGTTAGACTTTCGAGAGTTCATGAACTTCGTATAATCATAGTGTCGGCATTATCAGATGTTATTGTAATCTGGCACTGTAACCCTCTAACTGTTTATACACATTTCTATTTTATCATGTTTGCAACAACTTTTCATTTATATGGTACACACATACATATATATACAACATATGTGCCATATGTGATATTGTGTGATATTTCGCTTAATTTGCTGTTAGCCACATTCCCACAGCATCGGCAATCGATTCATAAATATTCAATACCTAATTATGTGGCAGCTACAGCGTCATGATATGGCAAATGATGGTGCAACCAGTGAACGTATTGCCTGCCAAATATGGTGCATACCACATACCACTTGCGATAGCAAAAATTATCACAAAACCATGGCAGTGGCTGGCTGATCGCCGCACGATTATCAGTAGATCAGTTGGTGATCGTACGAACAACTGGCTCTCGGTTGAATTCGTGAAATGGATTGGGTGTTACAAAAATACATGGCGCTCCAATTTTATATTAGATTTGTAAAGCTTTAGTATGAAATCATCTATGTTATTATTGTGCTAAGAGATGTGTGGACTTCTTGGCGAAGATAACCTAGATCACTTCAGAAGTTTTAACGAGTTCATCATATACTACTATGAGCAAAAAATAGTAAGACTGTTCGTAATTTTAAAATTCTTAATATATTCTTCAAAATCTATCCTTGGCAAGTGTATTGGACCGATTTAACATCTACGATTCTTTGCTGAAACGAAATGAAATCGAACTATTTTTGCAGCGAATGGGAACAGGAGACGAAAAGTGGATCCAATACGACAATAATGTCCGAAAAAGATTATGGTCCAAGCGTGGCTCAACAAATGGTCGCAAAGCCTGGATTGACGCCTGGAAAGGTTATGCTGAGTGTTTGGTGGGATTGGAAAGGAATCATTCGCTATGAGCTGATTCTATATTTTACCGTCCACAACTGATGAGATTGAATCAAGTAATCGAAAATACGGCCAGAACTGATCAACAGAAATGGGTTCGTCTTCCATCAGCACAAAGCTAGACCTTACACATCTTTGATGACTCGGCAAAAACTCAGACAGCTTGACTGGGAAGTTTTGATGCATCCACCATATAGCCCTGACCTTGCACCATCGAACAACCATTTGTTTCGGTCAATGCAGAACTTCCTTAATAAAGTAAAGTTGACTTCAAAAGAAGCCTGTGAAAATTACTTGTCGCAGTTTGCCGCCGAGAAACCAGAAAAGCTTTGCAGTGATGGAATAATGTATAATAGCGGAAAAATGGCAAAAATTGGTCGACCAAATGGTACATATTTATTTCATTAAAGTTCATTATAAGTATATATACATACATATATACATATAAAAAATAAAATGAAGTTTGATTAGAAATATGAAAAGATTCGATTTTGACATGCCGGTCTGTCCGTCTGTCTGTATATAAGCAATTTAATCCCTCATTTGAGATATCGAAATTGGATTATCATGTGATTTCCAGAAGATTGATGTATCCTGCACGGAGTCTAGATATTATACCGGTCAATAAATGTTGGATACATAAGTTCTTGTGCGACCAAAGATGCTCCATCTATACAAATACCGTTGCACTCGCTGATGGCAACTTCCTGATCCTGATCAACAAAGAGAGATTGTACGAAACCTAAATTACCCGGTAGCTACTTTCAGATCTATTTTTTTCACGTAATCCTCGTGAAGGTTTTTGTTGTTGTTTCAACGTTGAAAATCTCCAAATAACGTTGGGGAATGCGGTCGAGTTAACCGTTCTTCGCCAGACATTGATATGAGTCTGCACGGGTTACGTAGACCCGATAGTTCAAGGAATATCACAAATGTACGCTTCGGTTGAATATTTATTGCACACTTTATCCAGTTGGAGCTTGTGTGAATGTCGAAGTCCATAAACAGCATAAAAAAGAGACGCATAAAGAAGCAGGTCTTCTTAAGGGTACCTCGGAAGCTCTCCTCATCTTTTCAGGTGATTATTTCTTAATTTAATTTGGGTGTTGAGTTTAACGGCAATGTCTATTTGCCAAAACTTACGCTTTTACTTAGTCGTTGTCACCACCACAGCTGATTACTGCGCATTGATAAAGCCCAAAGATAGAGCTTTGCGCATGCGCAAAGATGCGTTCGTTGCTTTTGATCGGCTTTTAGTGAAATCTTAGGCTATTGTTCGAGCGTCTGTTTATATTTACGTTTTGCTACAAATTTCTACTAGAAAAACTCAACGGCGCACTGAAGCGGGCAGCCAGCGACGACCTCTGGTGGGGAAGCCGAATCCTGCTGCGGCCAGCCATGAAGGTGTAAGCAACTGATGTGTTATGTTTTGTCTTTTTAGTTTACTCTACCATATAGCAGTTGTGTTGTTGTAACTGTTACAGGTGTGCATGTGTGCAAGTGGCGTGAGGCTCCGCGCTGCCAATGCGGTGAGACAATGAATTTGCTCACATTGACGCTGTTTGCCTTTTTATGGAGTTAATTGGATTGCACTCGCTATTCGCCATTTGTCCGTTCGCTCATTCGGCCGTCACCTAAGTACTTACACTGGCAACAACACAATAACAAAAACAATAATAACAACAAAGAATCAACGCAGCTTTGCTGTTCATACATGTGAGTATAAATAATTGTCTGTATGTACCTACATATACATATGTATATGTTTGTGTGTTTATGAGTGTATGTGCGTATGTGTGTCTCGCTGATTTCAAAATTATCCACTATTTGATTGAAATAATCGTTAAACAGTTGATAGGTAGGCAAGTCCATCGCTTCTGTTTACTCGTAAATGCCATTACGCACAACAACAATAACAACAACAACAACTATTACATTATAAAACGACTGAAAAACGGACGAAAAACATTTGACGTGCTGGTGTCATGAAAAATTTGTTGTTGGTGTTGTGCAATGTGGATAATGTCTCAATTTGGACTTCCTGCTCTTGTCCATTTGCGGCGTTGTGGCATAATTTGCTTTCATGCTGTGGTTGGCAATAAATTGTGCTAATCGTTTCTAATTTTTAATTGTCTCTCAGATGCGCTGCATTGTGGGAACACAGTGCTTTGGGAGCTTAAAGCTCCTGTTAAGGCCTGATTTGAGATGTGTGCCTTATTGCTGTTGTTGTTATATAAATATATGTTCGTACGTTCCTCAGTCGTCTCTTTATTCACGACTGATGGATATTTATGGGAAGCTTTCAAAAAGAAGTGAAAGACAAAGATACCAGAGGAACTGAAATGAGCCTATCAGTGTTGCGACCTCCATTACAAAGAATATACCGTTATCCAGGAAGACTTCCGAAAAAGAATGTCTGGCGGTGAGAAAGAGTTTTCCGCTTAAAATTATTTCAAATTCAAAGAGAAATTTATGTGTTTTTCAATAGGGACGCTACAAAAGTAAACCAATAGGGACAGCAAACGACGCCATATTTTTCCCCGCTCTTTTGCCGTTTCTCTTCAGTAAGGTTTGTCATTTCATCATGGAAAGATAGACGATCCAACAACGAGTGAACATTATTAAAATTTTCTACCGAAACTCGGAGTCAGTGGCCTCAACTTTAAGAGCGCTACGTCCAATTTATGGTCGTCATAATCGTCCTGTCAGATCAACAATTGGGCGTCTAAGGGAAAAATTTAAATCGACAAGCACAGTATAAAATACTCCCGTGCCAGTGAGACAAAGAAGTGTCCGTGATATCGAGAATATTGCTGCCGCTAGCGCTTCAATTGAGGAAGACCTAAATCAGTCTCGGTCGTGCGATCTGACGCGGTTATACTACTTTCTGTGGGGATACGTCAAGTCTATGGTCTATGCCAATAAGCCAGCGACGATTGATGAACTTCGTACGTATGTATATCAAACGTGAAACTGCATATCGACCGTCGAAAATTGAACTCAGCGTCTGGACTTCTACAAGCATTCCCGCGTAGCCATGCAAAAGAAATCGGGTTCCATACATTATGGCATCGAATGTACATTCACAGGATTAAAGAATATCCCAAACAGTTTGCGGCTGGTCAGTTGTCCCCAACCACCTGGAGAGCCAGGACAAACATTTTCGCGCGACGTGTTTCTGTGAGTGGTGCAAGCCGAAAGTGCAGCGTTCGTTAGTTCGTGAAGAGGTCGCTGATGAATGGGCAAATCCAAATTGAAAACAATGCTCATTATCTGTTTTGACATCAAAGCCATCGTCCACCATGTATTTGTTCCTCAACGCCAAGTTTTACGTGGAAGTCCTCAAGCGACCCAAACGAAGAGTCAATCGGGTCCGACAAGACACCGCCTTTCTTGTGAAAAGTTACCTAACCAAGATCGACATCCCAACGCTTCTGCAGCCGCTCTACAGCCCAGATGTGGCCCTCACGAATTTGTTTGTTTGTCTTGTCCGAAAAGGCCGATGAAAGCGGATCCAAGCAACATGCACGTCGGCTATCAAGGATATTCCGTGGAAAGCGTTCCATGACGCGTTCATTGGTTCAATAATTTTTTTTAAATCGTCTCAGTCCTATTACTTTCGTCCTGTAGGTGTACCAAAAATATAACTTCGATAAGCCGAATCGATAAACGCAATCGCGCGAAATAACTACGAGTTCCTTATTTATGGTATTGTATTGAAATCGAAATTGATATGCTTTCAAGGGGCAATCCAATTATCCGCAGAATACCGCATGTGCCAAAATGCTGGTACATAATGTACATACCCAGATAGACAGCTAAGGATCATCGTTCTGCACGACAAACGAGCTATAAAACCAAATAAACAAACGAACTTGCATACAAACTTACATATAGAGAGGGAGAGGGGCAGCTAGGACCCGCAAGAATAATTAGGCACTTGATTGACATGTGGGATAAGAAGACATACGCTTGGAATGCAGCAGCAAATTATCGAAACGGCTACCGGACGACTTGCTGTCGCTGCGGCGGTTAGCTGTAGCCGCCATTACTGCCATTGTATCAACCTGCTGCCGCGCTATCGTTGTGCCTTTCGCGCACAATTGTTTTACCGTTGTGTGATGGCAAGTGGAGATATGGCAACATTACCACCGCCAACATAATGGCACATACACAGTGGCTGGCGAGGTAGCCGCCGCAGCCGCCGCCATCATCATCATCATCATTATACGAGATCGTTACCAACGCCTCCCCTTCCACTTCTTCTGTCTCCGCATCTCGATCTTCCGGTATGGACTCACTAAGGCGCTGCTGCAGCATCGCCACATTGCAAACTCTTGCGACCTGTGCTATCAACGCTATCGCCATCACACAATTTAGTCAAGCGGCTAATCCAATCTCAATTTAATGCAATGTCACGCCACCTTACAACACTCCCCGCACAAGTCCACTCACCGAATTGCTACAATTTCTTATTGGCGTTCTTAAAGCGATAGCGTGCCACAGCTTTCAATCGACAACGCATCAGACTCGCAACCATGAAGTCAAAGTGGAGCAAGGTTTGCACTCTTCTCGTGATACTTGGTGGCGGCTGAGGGGTTGCGGTACAGTGCGGTTTGTATGACCGCAATATATTGCAATTTCGATATCTTTTGCAGTTTAACACACGGTGAGATGCACAGATAGGTCGTTGTCGTCCCACTCATCGTTGTAGCTCCTTTTGAATGCAAACAACGAAGTACAAGTATTTTGAAGGAAAAAAATGGGAACAATAGCAAATGAGGCAGTAAATTGGGTTAGGACTTGGTGTGGCATGCATAAAAGGATGTACAGGGATGTTGCATATACACGTATTAGCAGGTATTCTTACTAACCGACCGAGACCTTCTCCAGTTTAGCTCACGTGAAATAACCATTATTTCTTCCAGTATGCAGATTATTTTTACCTGCTTGAATTCAGGTCGATAAATGACTGCTGTTAAGAATACAGAAGGGCATCAGACTGTTGAATTATTTTATCCAAAAGCAGACGAATTAGTTTGGAAGGATTTTGGAAGAAGTCTCATCGAAACTCTAATTCGTACAAACTTGTGTTTCAACCTCCAATTCAGCACTGATTTTTAACATATTTCCGAAAGGATTCTAGAGCTTATCAATGGCTGCCATCATACCTTCCACCAATTCGTCGGCTATATCGTTGTTCTTTTTCGTTCAAAAGGACTTCACTGATCCGTTTGAAAAAGACGTTTTCTTTGCAGACCATTCGAAAAAAATTTTGGACTAACTGGTAAGGTGTGAATCAGAGTTTCACGGAGTTGGTGTAGTTTTTTTCCGGGACCATTTTTTGTGCAATTTCGCTTCGAATCGTCTCAATAATACCTGTGATCTGTGACCATTTTGGCGCTCCTTCAGATTGCCATCTTCCGAGTACCAAAAAATAGCGGGTGAAAAGGATCCAGCGACAGCTACAAACATGATTCGGTGGAACTTTATGTCCTGAAATCGTCCCAATAATACCTGAGATTTGCGACCATTTGGCGCTTCTTCAGATTGTCGATTTAGAGCACGTCCAGAAATAAGCGAGCGGAAATGATCCAACGCCAATTACGAACATAATATAAACCTTCTGTGGAACTTTATGCCCTGGTAACTGTATACAGCTTACTTACGAGAACTCATATAATTCTTCAATCATTTGGATTGTTTCCCATTTGATGAAGCGGTTCGATTAAGTTCTTACGGCTGTGCAACACCATGCACAACAATGTCCGAACTAAATGCCTAACAACTACTGCCACTGCAACAACAAGCATTTGTTGTTGTTTTTCACTCTACACCAAGCTGCATCATTTGGGCTGATCTTTATTGTCCGATTGGTTTATTTATAATAATTAGATGTCCCACCTCGCAAAGAGTTTGTCATTGTTGTTATTTCGTTTAACCTTCTTTGGAAGCGCTACGAACCGCACCGCTTGCGACTGGCTTTATTAAAACCACTTTGAGTAGCAAGCAATTCCAGAAGCTTATCAAAATCTCCAGCGTACAAGGCACCCCAAATGCTACCTGTATGACCAACTGAACGCATTCACTGCACACTTACTTAAGCCGGTCGAACGGCGACTCATACACACTTGCACTCCACGTGACTTGACGACACCACCGCTGACTGCGATCGAAATTCCACTTAATTTGGCCCAACGTCTGCCGTGCACATCGAACAGCTAATCCGTTCGAGCAATCGCTCAGCCTCTCTGCGGTCTGTGGCAACAACTTGGCAAGTTCATTCTCTTGTGGGCTAAATAAACACATACACACACACACACACACACACACTCTCTATAAATGCACTTGTAGTTTAAGGTAAGAATAAACTCACCATTTAGGAGTCGTCCAATATCACCTGATGATCGCAACTTGCTGGTCGCCCTGCCCAGCGCACAATTTGGCAAACCGCAGTGGCCGAACGTAGCAGAGGCCAGGCTTCTCCTTTGTGCCTTGCATCCTGCGTAGTGCGCGCGCTGTGTTTCAATGCTCGTTTGCCATATCTATGTAGGTGCGCGTATGGCTCGTAAATTCTTGAAGGTCTCACCTTCAGCGCTGCGTCTGTGGCAGCCGCAGCCACATCAGCATGCGATTGCAATCGAGAGTGATTTTATGTGGTGGCGGCACTGTGTTGCCATACCTGCCAGCTCGCTAGCCTGCAGTGGCGATCATTGATCGTCGTCGATCGCGGTGTCGATCGTTGTGCGCTGCTTGGGCGTTTTTTGTAAATTGGCCATATTAACATGGTTGTTCGATTTATTAAGCGACTTCAATTTGCGTTCCCATTACATGCGACCGCAAGTGAGTGCCAGGCGGTTGGCAGGTGGCAGCGTGCAGCAGGAGCAAACAACCAACGGCTACTGCCAGCAGTGTGCCCCTTACCCAAAAAAAAACCTTAAAAATAAAGAAGTGTATAATCCAAAGGAACCTGCCCGCTCAGTTCGGCCAGTGTTAAATGCCTCATTGCTATCGCTACTGTTGATGCAGTTAACGCTCGGTTGTTGTAGCTTTCGCTGGCGCTTTGATTGTTTTATAATTATAATTGCATTTGAAGATGAGTGACGTGGTGGCGGTGGCGGCGGCAACGCTGTTAGAGCGGTAAGAGGGCCAACAGCGTGCGATAATAATTCAAGACAATTTATTAGTGCCGACCAAATTGGTTGCAATCGAATGTGACAGGTCGGGTTGGGCCGGCTTCCAGCCTAACTGCTCGCGTAGCGGAGTGCTTCGTTGGCTGAGTGTCTGCCTGCTCGTCCGGTGTTGGTGCGCCGTATTATTGGCGGGGCGTTGCGTGAAATTGGCAATTCATTTAAATGAGAAATTGCTCAATTATTGCAACGAATTGAATTGAGATACGCGTTGAAATTAACGAAAACGCAAATTAAGTTGTTCCCAGGCGTAGCGGCTGGTTAAGAGACGCTTGTTGGGCAGGTGAGGTGATAGTAGTGTAAGGTTTTGATAAAGCAGGCAGGTTGAATGTAATCTGGCGAGCATTTGCTTAACCAAAGCTGCGTATTACTTAATAAGCTGAAAAACGTGGTAGGCAAGTGCGCAGTAATTTGTAAGCAATGACGGATGCTTTTCAACATGAAATTAAAGGAAACAAGAAAAAAAGTTAATTTCGGCTGCACCGAAGCTTTAATACTCTTCATAAATGCAAAATGTTTCTTAAAAGAACTTAATTTTGATCGGCTAGTTTTTATGGTAGCTACATACATATATGCTACAAAGATCCGATCTCAACAATTTCTTCGAATATTGCTAAGCCAACGTAGCGTGATATGAGGATATCTCATCTAACACGATAGTTTTCCTTACAAGGACTGGTTTTCGATCGTTCAGTTTGTATGTCGGCTATATGTTATATAGGTTCAATATCTGCGGTGCCGACAAATTAGCAGCGTTTTTAGGAGACAAGGACGTGTGAAAAATTTCAAAACGATATCTCAAAAACTTGTGGATCAATATATGTATATAAAAAGAGAGGGACAGACCGTATGATCGACACGACACGTATAAATCGACTCTGATCATTTATATATATTTTATAGGATCTCGAACGTTTCCAACTCAGTGTTATAAACTTTGTGACAAAGTTAACCCTACAGGGTATATAAAGACCAAAAGAGACTAAACTCAGCCTAATCCGAACAGTAAATACGTTCTTAATTTGTAAGAATGTGAATGTATGAGATTTACGATATAAAGCAGTTATTGAACCTCCTCTTTTAATGACGATAACATCGTAAAAGTTAAAAAAAAATAGTAATTTTTGGACATCAGAATGAGGCACAAAATCTCAACGTCTTTTGTGAATCGACTCAACACATTTTGGTTAGTAGTTTGGCTATGCTAGATTCCCAAAAAAAATACTTTTATCTCTGTAAAAAACAACGTCGAGTAGAGGTCGCAAAAGAGCTTAACAAAGTAACTGGATGTACTACATCTGACGTGAAATTATGAATATGATGACGAAACGGTTCAATAATCTAACGAATGGCGCTCCAAAAATGAGCCGAAACCGAGCCAAAATTCGTTGAAAGTACCGAAGGCCATTCTAACCATAAACCTGGGTTTTAGATTATAAAAAGTGTTGACAAATTGATTTCAGCTTTGGTCGGGAGCCTTTATCGAAGGCGATTATAAAGATTTGTACTATAAAACGTGAAAATGTGGATTTTTCGTCAATCGGTATCAAATTTGGATTAAATGGTATATTTTTGAAGGAATTCTTTCACACATGACAGGTAATATCTATTGGAATTACTGTCTCAAAATTCTTGAAGCAGAATTGTTTAACTTTTCTACTAAAAAACTAAGAACTACTAACTTCTACTAAGACAAAACTATTCTTCTTCTCTACTGGTGTAGACACCGCTTACGTGGTTAAAGCCTTGTTAGCAACAGTTCGGTCTGACGAGGCTGTTTTTTCATTTTCATTGGTGGTTGTTTTACGTAGGGGACCCAAATCCAGCGCACAACCCTGGGGAGTGATAGTTCGTCTTCTCACTTTAGCTTGCCGTCCAACGGATGTTCTTGGGCTACTTTTGGTTTAAGACCGGAAGTCGTAAGCCGCTTGAGCCATATGTAAAAAAATCGTTTCTGGCCACTCCCAAGTGGATGGCAATTAGAGAACTTTCCTCACTTTCTTGAACTTCCATACATGACTCCCTCCAAAACAAAACTAGGTGATGTAATTCATAATCGCGACATATGAGGAGTAAGCTTGGTTATGGTTAGATTGTACATACATATTTACTTGTATTTTTTCTTGTCGAGTCTAGTGTTTACAGGTACCACTTTTCTTAAAAGTAGTTTGATGAGTTGAAAAGGAAACACATTAAAGAAATGAGAGATGATTCCACAAAATTATCAATGAATTTCCCTGTAAATTCAGCACCGCTGAAGGAATGACATATTCTGAAAGTTCCAAGAGCCGTATTCTTTATTTTCAAAACTTATGAGGGCTTCTCGTCTTCTGAAGGCCTGCAAAGTAGGATTCTGTAGTGACCCAAACTTAAGCATTCCGCTCAAACATTTTTTTCGGAATAACTGGACATGTCGCAACCATACCACTGGAACAACGCAGAACAGTAAATTATGGTATGCAACCATTTGTTTGACAAATGTCTTTCAAGAAATGAGGAAAATCAACCGGGAAGACGGATTACTCTTCATCACGATAATGCTAGCTCTCACACATCGACCGAAACAACTGCACTTTGAGCACTCAACACATCGATTTGTTAAATTATCCTCCATATAGTCCCGACTTGATACCGAATGACTTCTTTTTATTCCTGTTCATAAAGAATAAACTAAGAGATCAACCTTTTCCGACACCTGAGGAGGTGGTTGAAGCGTTTAAAAGGCATGTTTGGAGATACCTCAATCAAAGAGGCAAAAGTGCTTCGACAATTGATTAAAATTCAGAAGTGGACCATAACAGGATGCCTTTTGATGTCCCCGATTGATCATTTGCCCAACGAGGCCCCGATCAAGGTACATAATGAACTCCTTTCCAAGCAGTTTCTGTTGAGAGTATTGCAGCAACCATTCTTGCAGTTGTTTGCTTGAAGCGAACCCGCTTCCTAAGAACTTCAAAAGACCTTTTCCTGACTACGTCGACAGCATCGTACTGTACGCCGACCAGACTTCGAACCCAACTAACTTTAGACACGTACTGGCCACCATTCAGAGTGGATTCATCAACATTTCCATCGCCTCACGCTCATTTCAGACGAAGACCTAGAGTTTAATTCAGAATAATGGAGCCGGTTAAAGTCTTACTTTTCCAGAAACGACCCCATACCAAATATATATGTTCAGGGTGTAATGAGTCCACGCATGGCTCTAACCATTTCTCTGCATGCCCACCAAACGCCATTAATCTAACACTCTTTCGTCCTATGGTCCGACCACATCGAAATAATAGGTTTCCTTGGCTTACCGGTAGAAGACTTCGATGACAATTAACCCGAACCTTATTATCTAAGCCGGGATGAGACAACCGCTATAACAACGACAACAAACCTCATAACATCATATTTTTCGGATATAACCGATAAGTCTTTCAATAATATATTATTGTAGTAGACATATGTATTAAGTTTCCGGAGATCTGCAAATACTTACATGATAAGAGATTAAATAGTATTACATACATACATACGTATATCAAACGGTAGATGTTCTCTCGCTACAAAGAAATCAGTGATCCAATGATTCGCATGCGACTGGTTTGCGGCTTCTAAGCCATGCGTCTTCCCTTGACACCCATTTACGTCATTTATTTCCGTATTTTGCACACATGCCACTAACCATATGCCATATATACAATATACCCACAGCCTATGTAGCATATGTATGTATGTATGTCCGCATGCATTTGGTACAAAGTGAATTGTTCGATTAATTGGATTATTGCGCGACAATGCTGCAACAACAAAAACATCTAAGATGTCGACGCTGATGATGACGACTGCAGCCATTTACAAGAGCAATTGCAGAAACAACAAAAACAGCAACAATAATAATAATAATATGGTAGCATGGGAGAACTGATATAAAAACTGTCAGCGCTGATAACAGCAAAAAAGCCTTTACAACCAAATATATTATGGCAGCAAACAAGCCAGTAGCAACAGCAACAACAACAGCAACGACAACAATAACAACAGCAATAACAGTAGCAACAGTTTCCCAACGAAATTTGTATCAAGAAAAAATGTTTGCAACAGATGATGCCAGGCGTTTGGTGACTAGCGGTTAGTTGCTAGCGGCTAGCGGTTAGCGGGTTGCACGCATCAATGCTGAAAGTCACCGCGTGTGCGCGCACATGTTGGCGTTGAATTTACAGCTACAAATCGTTTGATCAGCTTTAACTTAATTGTTGTCCATGCGCGGCCAGCGTCCGATAGCCACGAAGTGAGTGTCGGGGGCCGGAGTGCAGCGGGCAATAGATCAAGCGATCGTCGTCAATCGCCAAGCTTGTTGATGGGCGACCGTTGTTGGCAGCAAAAAGTTGCATTTTTATTGTTGTCACAGCAATTTCAATTGGTCCGATGAACATTCCATCAACGAGTTCCGCCGACGAGTGGCGCAGTCGACCGAGGAACAAAAACTTGCATCCGTCCAGCGGCAAGCGGTGCTGGAGGTGGTGGTGCGGACGTACGCGCATGCGTTAGGTGCTGCTGCTGCTGCTGCTGCTGCTGCTAACAAGTGAGCAGCAAGAGTGTGCAGCGCAACAAGAAAAGCAAAACATGCAACAGGCCCTCATCAATATTATGTCGAGGCAAAACGATTAATGATTGCCAAGGTGAAGATCTCATCGTCTTTGCTTGCGCTCACTGCTGCTGCCTGCTCGGCAGTTTGCAGATTGTGATTTTTTTCTTTCTTGTTTGTTGTCCACCATAAAGTATTCCCTTGGTGGTGCTATTGCCATTACGCCAACAACATTTGTTATTGTTTCTTATTGCAGATTCTTTTGTTCGTCTGTTTATTTGGCTTTGTTTGACTTGTCTCTCGTTGTTCGTTGACGACCGCGCCTTTTGCTGCTTATTGTTATTGTTGCTCTGTTGCTTGCTTGGTTCGGCTACTGTGCGTCACTTGGTATTTATGCCAATTAGTATGAAATTTCTTGCGTCCGCGTGCGCGACAGGCATGGCTTCCGTTTAAACTGGTTGCAACACAATCCCCCTGAGCGTTGTCTCCACCGCACGTTGGCACTCGTCGCTGCTTGTATTGCGCGTCCTGCGACATTCCGCTACATTTTGTCGCAGAAAATCATTCGACTAAATAAGGCGTGCAAATCACCTTTTAGCGCCATTTATTGTTTAGCCACGTTTTTGACTGTCGACCGCAAACTAAGTGTCTCCATTTATTTGGCATTTTTTTTTGTGCTGTTCGCTTTCAACTCTTCGGGTTGTTTTCTTATTTTTATGTTTTCTTTTCTTTGTATGGCACATACCGAATGCTTTTGGGTGTTTTATCGTGAAATAATTCCCTAAATAAAATTTCGAAATTTAATTAGCTCTCGTGCGCTTTGAACGGTGCTTCTCACGTCGAGTTCCAATTGACGTCTTGTGCGTTCACCGCGAGGCATGCAAATTTTCTAGGAATCCGTTAAGTGAGGAAATGCTATCGAATTTTGTTTATGTCAATACATATTTTACGAAAAGGAGTCTAAATTTTTGTTCTTCGTGAGATCTGAAAGCTTTTAATAAGTAGAATGTTGTAGTCAGGTTTGCTTTTGTTGTTGTCGTACCATCATCCATCTTGTCCGCAGTAGTAAAATGTAGTACTTCCTAATGGACTCATCAAAAACACGGCCAAAGGATATATAAACTATATATACTTTCTCACAAGACCACAAACGATTTGGCGATTGATCAATAACAGCACGCGTACAGCAGCTATATGCTATAGTGATCCGATATCGGCGGTTCCAACAAATGAGCAGATTGATCTCTTAAAAGTTTACGAACTAGTATATGCAGCCAGACGCAAGGACCCGGAGAGTCTCCGACGTTTCTTGTTGGTTGTTGCAAACAACGTGGCAAACTTGATATATGTCAATTTTGGGGACTAGAAAAAGTACTGAACCGATTTCATGTACCCTAACACTAAGTCACAGTATTTTCAGAAGAAGATAACCATTTTTTCTTATTCTTATTTTTCCTTATAAATTGACCGATATTTTCTATGTAAAGTCATATTCGGCATCCGTGGTCTTAAAAAGTTATTGAACAGGTCGATTGAAAAGTCCCCGGCCTACCGTTTAGTTTTATGCAACTTAATTCCCTATACACTGGTTACAGCAACATTACAACTTTTCGTTACAATTTTTGAAGTTTGTCCTTTTCTTCAAAATAGGCCTCAGTTACGGTGATCATCTCTTCATTCGACAAAAATTTCTTCCCAGCGTGCATTTGTTCGAAGTCTGATAACAGGAAATAGTCGCTTTTTATACCAGTCGCATATATTGGTCCCTAAACAGCGTATATATACATATATATATATATCAATGATTGGCGTGACAAGCTGGGTCGATTTGGCCATGTTCATCAGTCTGTCTGTATATACGCCAAGAGCTTACCCTATTGTCGAATCGGTGGTTCTACAATTATAACATACAGCTGCCAAACAAAACTGACCGATTCAAATCAAGTAGCTGTAAGGACGATTTGTGAAGGGTATCATAGCCTTTTTAAAAGTTTTTTTTTAAATAAAAGTGTTAGGTTTCTTTTTAAAAAGTATGAATACTAAACAGCAGCAATTTATTTATTATTTTTATGTAAGAAAAGAAACATTATAAGTCCGAATTATAAACGAACAATTATTTACCTTTGATTTTCCTAATTGAATAAGTGCATCATTAACTCCGGCGAAGCGCTTAACGATGAATCTTCATTCAAATACTCTTAATGGCAACGAGTATGTTCTGAAATGCTCTGATGGGCGTTTTGTATTTATGTTATGACATTTACATTCACGTTCTAATTATTGATCCGTTTATTTACATACCTTTTAAGTGTGGACTGCTACTGTTGGCTTCTATGCTTTAATGTTGTCGCGACTCAGCAATTAAATATTTATGTTAATGTACAGAGCGCCGCAATGTCTGGAAATAAATTATGTTGTTAGCATTTTTCTATAATTTTGAAATTGTTGCTTCGAAGTGGGGCTATAATATTAATTAGACATTTCCTTGATCGAGGTTTATTGTTCGAGGCATAAATGATCACTGAGGTTTATGGAATATTATATGGTAGAGTTTAGCACTGCGCTTATTTCTATTGTTTCGTCGATCAATGGGATCCCCCGACTGTCGATAAAGCTTTCGCTCTACAAAAAATTTTATGAACGTCATTTTCTCCCTAAGAAGCTAATTATTTGTTGAAATCGATATGGAACCACTGTAAGATATAGCTTAGGCTCGCTCTGATTGTCTTTTTCTTTCTTCATTTTCTAAAAATCCACAGTTTGTGAGTAAAAAAACGAGGTTCAGAGGCAGTGAGGCACTAGGAACCTTGGAATTCGAAAGAAGTAGAACTTGTGGATATTCAAAATGTCAAGAAAATATTGCAGCTTTAGCTGAGAGTGTACACGAAGACCGAGGAGAGTTGATCCAGCATCGTTCGCAGCAACTCGGACTGACGTATTGAACAACTTGACGCATTTACGTTGAAAGCGTACAAAATACAGCTTGCGTAAGAACTGAAGCCGCTCGACCTTCTCAAACGACATCGCTTCGCTCTATGGGTTCTCGAAAAGGCCCATTTATGGCTCCATCCAACAAGCTAAATTGCCACATTTGGAACGAAGAGCAACTGGAAGAGATCCAAAAGCTGTTATTTCATCAAAAAAAAATAAAAAAAACAACGGTTTGGTGTGCTTTGTGAACCGGTGGAATCATCGATCCATATTTCATCAAAAATAATGTTAGTGAGAACGAAGATCGTTACCGCGTCATGATAATCGACTACTTGATGCCTTAAATTGAAGCTCGTGATCACGGCGATATGTGGTTTCAACAAGACGGCGCCACTTCCCACACATCGCATCAATTTTTCGCATAGATTTATTAAGAGAATACATCGGTGAGCAGATGTTTCACGTTTTAGGCCGGTCGACTGGCCATCAAGATCATATATCATACCGTTGTACACTTTTCGGTGGGTATATGTAAACTCCAAAGTCTACGCGAACAATCCAACTTCGATTCAGGACTTGGAGCAAAACATCACGCGTGTCAATCACCAGTTACGTTTCGAAATGTTGGAACGACTGGACTCAACGGATGGATCAGCTAAGAAGTAGCCGCGACCAACACTTGAGAGAGATAATTTTAAGCAAATAAATGCCAAAAAATGTTCTTCCGAATGATAATAAAAGTTCTCCATTAAGTTTGAAAAAAAGTTAGGAACCTGAAAATTTGTCGAAAATTTGTCACTCCTTAATAATAGACGGCACCAAAGAACAAAATAAGTCGAAACAATTAATCCATGGTTGTCTTGAATGTCGAAGCCATTTGTGAATCCATACATTAATTCATTTATACTAGTCGTTTGTTCGATTCGCCATTTTCCGAGGCTTATATACATATGTAGCAATATTTAATAAAGTTTTCAATAAGTTAAGGTCATTCCATTTAAACGCTTTTACGAAACATTTATTTTGTCATCATCAAACAAAATATTTCGGTTTTTGTTTTCATCTTCTAAATGCCTCTTTAAATATTTTATTATCGACGCATAACCCACAGCCCCTAAACGGAGGTGTTGCAGAGCATTCATGCATAGCTTCCTAGCTTTCTCGATACAAACAGACATAATACGCATCCATTTAGTGAGATAATTAATGAGCCGCATTTAATTTTGCTGGCACTTTGGCTGCAGCAGCCGCCCCTTTCCAGCAGGCACGAAGAAAAACGATCGCGATTGTAGCGATCATTTACTCATTTGCTTCAAATCGTAAGCGGATCGTATGTGTATAGTGCTAGCAGTGTATACATGTGGCATGTATGTATAAATGTGTGTCTTGCCACTTGGTTAATAGAGTGGCAATCTGTAATTGCGTTGTTTCATTAACAACATTAGCACTCGCCATACATCATTGATGTTTTGTGGTACCGGGTACATACGAATGCATACATATGTGTGTGTGTTTATTTATGTGGATATGTATTACATACCGCGTGAACACACATACACAAAAGAAGGTGCATGAATTTTTGAATGTCCCCAATGCAGTACTCGTAGCTCTTGAGTTGCTCTGATTTATGCTCACTTGTAGACTGTCAAGTCAACAACGCCAGCATTGCATACATACCTATGTATGTACTACATATGGTATATACTTACTTTTGCAAATACAGTTTCAACTACATTTGCTTATTACACTCGAGTGTCTTTTCCTATTACAAGATCATTAGAAATACCGTTGGTGGGTGGGCACGCAGGCGCTGAACCGTCACTCTTTGAAATTCGGCCGCCGCACAGTGGGTAGGGAAGTATTAAACTTGGCTTAAATATTAAAATAATTATGGATTATAGATTTGTGACTACTGTATTTGATGTATGAATACAAATATTAATAATTTACAAATATGCATTTTCCTTGCCCATTTTTCAAGACCATCCTGTTGCCATTTTAAGCAAATAAATATTATTAAAAGTTATCTCTAGTTTGAAATTTTGAAAAAAATAAATTTGTATTAAAAAATATGCTAATAATTCAGAATATTTGAAATATTTTTCGAGTTTTCTTTAAAGGCGTTGTTTTCAAAAGTACATTTTTCAAATTTGCTTGAGTGATTATTCTCAGAAAATTGATCAGTTGTATATACTATATGTATGTTCCATGTATTTTACAGTATACAAATAGTTATCCATACAATGACCTACCAGCCTTTTGATCTGATGAAAAATTGAATACTGGGAGGTCAGAAAACGCCGACAAAAAAAACACAGAAACTTCAAAACTAATGGGGAAGGTTTATTATCATTCCAAAGAACAATCTAAGGCATTTATTTATTAAAGATTGTCTCTTTTAAATGTTGTCCGCGGCTGCGTCTCAAATGGTCCTTCCGTTGAGTTCAATTTTCTACCTGGCTTGAATCGAAGTGGGATTGTCCGCATAGACTTTAGACTTCACGTATCCCCACAAGAAAAAGTCTAACGGGGTGATATCACACGATGACTAATCGACCAGCCCAAAACTTGAATTATTTGCTCGAAGTGTGCTCTTACTAAATCCTTTGATTGATGTGAAGAATGGGAGGTGCCGCCGTCTTGTTGAAACCGAATGCTGTCAAGATCACGAGCTTCAATTTCAGGTATCAAAGTCGGTTATTATGGCCCAATAACGGTCGCTATTTGAACAAATATGGACCGATGATTCCAACGGCCCACAAACTATTAGCCTCATCGCTGGACAAAATTTGGATCGAAAACGTCGGATCTTCTTGGAACTTGTCAAGATCTCACTTGAGAAGGTCGAGCGGGTTCAGTTCTTCCACAAGCTGTAATTTGTATCCTTTTAATTTAAGATCTCGACGTAAAATGCGAAAAGTTGTTCCATACACCAGTCCGAGTTGCTGCGAACGGCGCCGAATCAACTCTCCACGGTCTTCGTAATCTTACAAGGTGCGTTTCAAAGTAAACAGGACTTTTTGAATCTCTCTATGTCGGCTAGTGTGTTTGAATCTCCTATCTTTATCGAATGTCCAGTGAGAATTTCATGACATTTCATTGATTGGAAGTGAAGTTATTGCGTTTTAAGTGTCATTATGTTTGTGTGATCGGTGCGAAAATGAGCTTCGAACAAAGAGCCAACCAAGATTTTGCCGAACAAAAACTATTTGTTCTGTTTTTTTTTAAGTCCTGTATACTTTGGAACGCACCTTGTATTACGAATAATCTAATGTCAAAAACTTGAATGACCTCTAAACACCAAGCTACCTTAAAGTTAATCTGGCCCGTATTAAGCAGGGCTTTGATTCTTGAGAGACGTAGCTGAAGGAAGGCTTATCATGTTTGTCATAAAAAAGGGGTTACTACAAGATTTTCAGTATTTTTAAAACGAGAAATTCCAAATTATTTTTCATGAAAAATATCAGATATTCTCCATTGTGCGCCGCTCGATTTTACATATACAATATATACATATATATATATCATGTATATATGTACGTATATTTCAATAGCAACACTTCAGCTTGAGAAAATTAATGTAATGGGTTGCATATAGGCCACATCCTACAACATTGATCATTTGTTAAACGCTTGCACGCCGGTCCCACTTTGGCACCCCTTTTACTTTTATCCGCATAAATATACTTTTACATTTTGAGTTGTTTTGGGGGGAAACATTTAATAGCTATGCTTGGTCTTTATGCCGTTTGTTACCCTTGTTGCGGTGGTTGTTGTACTCACCTCAACATATGCGCCTACATAAGTGGCATACTTAGCTGTCACATTTTACATGCCAAAAATTTCCCTAATGTGATCTCAAGTGTCGAAGTGATCGGTGTGGATGCTTCGAACAGCGAGATGGGCCGCTCGATCGCTTGCTTCGTTCATTCGTGCATGTACGCGTTGAATGTCGTTGGCGCGGCGGTTTGGCTATTCGCTTCGCTGGCTCTTGGTGACACATGTGACAACGTCATCATCATCATTACTGTCGACAGCCAACACACATAAAGTTGCGCCATACGCCAATAAAGTGTTGCACTTGAAAATTAATGGACTGCACAAACGCCCGACCAACTAACAATTCTAAATGCTAATGTACATATGTACATACATACATATAAAAGTATGTATACATATAGATACATATATGGTAGTATGGAAAGAGCTTCTTGCTGCTTCACCCGCCGCTGACGTCCTCGTTTGGCCACCGTTGCACTTCATCGCTTAATCACTGCGAGTGCGCTCATTCAAAGCACACATATATGCATACATATGTATGTATGTATATGGTAGTATATTTGTATGTGTGTATTTGTATGTCTCCTCATTGGCAGCACTTATGTCCATATGCATGGTTTTCCATCTGCTTGCCGCTTTCCTGCTGCTGTTGATGAAGTTGTTTGCTGTGATTTAGGCGCTGTAATAAATTTTGTGGTTTAATGGGGCGGTCGTCGCTTCATAGCCTGTAGCCTGCAACAATCGCTCCCTGCTCCGCCATTTATTATGCCATTTAGTTGTTCATTGAGTAGATTTTCCTTTGATTTTCTTCCGCCCATTAGTAGTCATCGGCAGTTAAATGCACTAAATGCCATTGCAAGTCTTGAGTACTAGTTAGAGATAAATTATAAATATACATATGTATAAATATATGTATGTATAAATATACAGTTCCACAAATAAGTTTTGTGTTTATGCATTTTTGGATAAACATATTGCAGTGACAGCTTATGAAGCTTGTCGTAGTAAAAGTGACACTTCATAAATTTAGTTCAAACAAATAGGTGTCGGTTTTATGCAAATTTGCTGCAAAATCTTTGCTAGAACTATTTAAAAAACGAGTTAGAAGATTTCGTTGAAATTTTGAGAAAAACTCTCTGAACGCGCTTACAACAACAAACCGAAGAGTCTTAATGGTATTATAGCCTTTTCGCACAGACGTTAATTGACCAATTAATCGGCATTTGTTCGATAAAAGCGCTCGATTCAATTTAGCTTACAAAATAAAAACAGTATTTTATTACACTAATTCTTAAACGAACTGAAATTGAGTTGAAACTGGTAAGCAACTCTGCAGGTTGTTGTGACCATTGGAAATTTGGCTATGTTTAACTCACGGTTGTTGTCCAAGCTATGTATATATAAATTCGGTTGTATGCATTGATAAATTAGCAATCAGCTGATGAATTTTAATCATCAAAAAATATACAAAATGAAGAACACAACCAAGTTCTGATCCTTAATTGAGCCTGCCGGAAATCGAGTAGCCGGTTGTGTGAAAGGAAACTGGCTTCTCAATTATAGACTTAATGTGCTAAATTAATTTGACAGTGCGAAAAGGCTATTCAACTTGTTCGTATTTAACAAAAAATAACATAAAAATAATTGACACTTTTATCGTTTTAAATAGTTTCCTGATAGTTTCGTAATTTTTAAAAAAATCTTTCTTACTTCGCGTATCAAAATTAGATATCAAGTCGCTCACAAATTGAACTAAGCATCATCTTGCATTACCAAGGACCAGTAGGTCTATACATTTTATGATATTACAAATATTTTTGAGCTACAGTCTTTTGAGGTATAACCGCTCAGTTCAATCAGCTCCATCAGCTTATCTTTAAAAAACATACTACATTATCCAATTTGCTTGAGCGATTGCTCGTAAACGTACGATCCAGAAACTAACAAAATTTCGAATGTTCTGTTCATAGTTCTCCACATTATGATCGACAAGAGTTTTTTGTTGTGGTTAAACATTTAAACTCACGCGGACGGCTGCAAAGATCATCCGAAAAACAGTTCTCTCGAATGCTCCAAGTGCGTTCTCATCTCGTCATCATGGTCTTTTGTTTCTACGCCATATACTAGGATGGGAGTAATGAGAGACATTTAGAGCGTAATTTTTGTTTGTCGAAAGCACATCTTGGCAAGAGTTATCTGAACTTGATCTCCAAGCTGATGGAATTTATAGTGATTCCGATATATCTAAAGCAATTAACTTTTTCAAATGTAAAGCTCCCAACAGTGACACAGTTCCCAAGACGCGGGGCATCTTTGTCTTGTCGACGTTTTTTGTGTTGCCCTCGTATCAATTTGTCCAGCATTATATTGAAAAATATACACGGGAGAGAATACCCTTGTGTTGTAGCGATAGAAAGCATTCCTGAAGTAAATTCGAGGAATGGTGCCCAGTTGACATTCCTTGGTCGTATAGAAATCCCGGTTCGTTCCGGTTATTTAAACCCGACTGTCATGAAACGGGAATCACCCTGTCACCCAGACAAAACTTTTTATACTGATGAACTTTATCAGAATAATGGGGTGGTTCAGTGAGGATTCTATTGAGTAAAGAAACTATGGCCCCAGTGGTATCATAAAAAAAAAGTCGGCAAATTTTTTTCTGTTGAAATATTTACTATCCGATGGTATAAAAAATACATACATATATACTCGCAGTATAAGCAAAGAAGAGCAGTAAAAAACATCTTTTAAAAACTTAGTAAGCTCGTTTGATTAATATTGGAATACTTTCCCTCAAGAATATACGTATGTATGTATACATAATATTCAGTACAATATTATTCAATCAAAATTATTCGATTTATTATAATAATAAACTTTCAGAAATTAAAATGCATAGTTTAAGCCTCTCAGTA
>NW_026038259.1:0-39249 GCF_023373825.1 Bactrocera dorsalis
ATCGGTCTGAACGATTTGGCCAACGAGTAGTCCTTCCTCCCCACTTTCGGTATGAAGATTACCTCAGCTGTCCTCCATGATTCTGGGATGTAGGCCAGCGCCAGGCTCTCCCTCAGCAGCCTAATCAGGTGTGGCAACAGAATCTGCTCACCCTGTTGTAGAAGCGCTGGGAAGATGCCGTCCACTCCCGGAGACTTGAACCTTTCGAACGAGGCCATTGCCCACCTGATCGAGTCCGCAGTAAACAGCTGTTTGGCGATAGCCCAATCAGTGCGGGACGGCCTATGTTCGGATGCGGGCAGACACCGATAAACCGGGACAGTCTCCGGGAAGTGAGCACGCAAGAGCTCTGTAGCTCTGTCCTCCGCGCTGGTCGTGAATGTCCCGTCGTTCCTTTTGATGGCTAGCACTGTGTCCGTCTTCCCTTTAGCCAGAGCTTTGTGCAGCCTGGCAGCTTCTGGTGTGGAGGAGACGTTTTCACAGAATCTCCTGAAGCTAGCCTGTTTTGCAGACCTGATTTCTTTATTATATAACGTCAGGTTGCTCCTGTACTCCTCCCAGACCCCCGTACGTTTTGCCTTATTAAATAGCCTCCGTACTTTCTTCCTCAGGTCTGAGAGTTTCCGTGTCCACCAAGAGCATTTGCGCCTGTCTGTGGGTGCAACTAAGGGGCAGCTGTCGTTATACGCGCTAATAATGGACTCACTAAGTGCGGTCAATCTGACCTCAATGCCCCGGCCCGTGGCGCTATTGTCAGTCTGCCCCTTCCTCCTTAACTCCTCGTCCAGCCTCTCCTTGAAGGTAACCCAGTTGGTCCTTCGAGGGTTGCGTCTAGGGGGGAATAGCTTGACCTCTGCCCTCAGCACGAACCTTACAATTCTATGGTCCGACAGGGAGGGCTCCGTTGAGACTCTCCACTGCGAGACCATCCCTGTTGCCGGCTCATTACTGAGGGTGATGTCCAGCACCTCCCTCCTGCTTATAGTTACGAATGTGGGTTCGCACCCTACATTCTCTACCGCTAAATTTCTACCTACTAGATATTCTAAAAGGGACTCACCTCTCGCGTTGCAGTCGGTACTGCCCCATTCCGTGTGGTGGGCGTTCGCATCGCAGCCGATGATAAGCGGGAGCTTGTGCAGCCTGCAGTGCTCCACCAACCTTTCCACCGCCTCCGGGGGTGCCGTTGCTGCCTCTCCCGGAAAGTATGCTGAGGCTAGGACGAAGTCTTTGCCCTCACTGTCCCTAGCCTGCACCGCCACCAAGTCCTGCGTCAGAAACTCTGAAATGCAAAAGAAATCAATATTGTTTCTGACAACTATACACGTCCTAGGCCTCTCGCTTGAGAGGTCCCAGATTACCTTGTTTGCCTCCGTCTTGAGGCCCTTTACCTCGCCTTTATGGATCCAAGGCTCTTGGATCAGCAGCGTGCCCAGTTTATCCGCAGTGAACCTGCTTGTTATGACAGCGGAGGCTGCCGCCGCATGATGCAGGTTCACTTGGGCAATCTCCATGTTGACGGCCATCATAAGTTGGGCTCGAGGAGTGAAAGATCCTCTACCCTGCCGTCAACCGCGCTGCTGTCGATTGAGTCTCCAAGTCCGTCCAGGAGCTCCTGTGTTGAGGGTAGCTCCATGCTCCGGCCATCGTCGGGGACGTCTGAAGTCGGCCCTGGCACTGCCAGTTCAGTCCTGCTCCCGCAGGGCTGCTCCGACGACTCGTCCACCTCCATCTTCGTTTCCTCCGAGGCGGATACCGGCACTGCCTGGCTAACGACGCCTTTGTCCTGTGGAGGCGCGGGCGTCTTGGCTTCCTTGCTCCCGGCGTCAGCAGTCTTGTACGGCCGCATAACGACCGTGCTATACCTGTAAAACAGGCGGAAGCCCGCGGCCCGAACGTACTTATATGACTCGTCGTCAATAAACACGTTCAACCTCCAACCCTCCATATCGCCTAGCTTTTCTTTCTTGCTACTGGCGACACACCAGGCCGAGATACTGAGCCCCCTGTTCTGGTTCCTCACCAGACTCAGGGCGTACTCGTAGGACCTGTCCCCACACCGAGGGAGGAAAACTGTCATGCTGTGCATGATTGGCACGTCCTCCACCCTCTTAGCACAGAGGACAGGGCCCGACCAGCCTCCCAGCTTTGGAGCGTGCTCCTTCAGCCAGTTGGCGGACGACTCGTCGTGGCAGTCAACCTGCATCATACCTCCCCTGAAGTCGATGCCCAGGAAGGACGCCGTGTAGTCCACTCCTTGACACACCTCGTCCATGAGGATGTCCTGCAGCACGGTAAGCTCCTCCGGTTTTAGCGCCTCCGCCGGGTACTTGAGAGGCAGAACAGCCATGCGGATGCCTCTGACAGCGTCCGCATACCCGCGCCGCACCTCCTCCACCCGGTGAGGAGCCGATCCAGGTTGTTGGCCCCCGGTTTCCTTTACGTCTGTGCCCCGCACCCTCTTGGATCGTGGGGGCTCCTGTGGCGTGATTTGGCCGCTTTTCCGTTTTTCGGCCTGGGCGCTTGTGCCTGCGGGCAATGCCCTGCTGTCGCCCCGCCGCACGGACAGCGTAGTGCTGACCGGGCCACGGCCGCCGCTGCCGCTGCCCTGCGCGCGAGCTGGCACATTGTGGTCGCGTCCAGTCGCCGGGTTGACGTTACTCCTTTGGCTCTTGCTCCTGGCTAGAGCCTCCGCCTCCTCCGGGGTTTTCCCATCATGTAGGTGGCGTAGGTACCACCTCATGGTGGAGCCACTCATTCCTCTCCTACGTGGATCCCCACCCCCGCCGGGTTGGCCAGCTTCTGGGAGGGGGCGTTGCCCACCTCTCCTGCGCCTTCTCCTCCTTCTCCTCTTGGCGCCGTCAGGCTCTGCCCGACTCGATTCACCAGAGGCCGACCCACTGCACCCTCCGGCAGGGGATTTGCCGATGCTCCTAGGTACTGCTTCAGCTCCAGGCGTACCCCCCAGGTGAGCTCCGCTGCCAGAGGGCACGTCGTCGTCATCCTCCCTGGCGTGCTCCTCGAACAGCGAGCGCTCCTCTGGCGTGAGATCGTCGAAGTATTTAGGCTTACGCCTGGCACCTCGACCCCCCTTGCCTTCCGCTGCTACAGTTTCCTTCTCCGTATCCGCTACCGTTGTCCTCTGTCGTTGGCCTTTGTCCGTCATCAAATCCGGTTTTCTTGTTGTTATTTTTTGTTTTTGGTCGTTCATCTTGTTCGTACGACCCTTGGCTCAACAAGGTGAGCTGTCGGGTCTATAGTCTATATGGGGAACGGGAAGGTCCGCCACACCAGAGCCCCTTGGCGTGGTAAGGCCACCGTTACTTCCCAATTCGGCCCGGTGTTGGGAAGGCTCCGTTAAAATACAGCCGAATTTACCTCCTGGCTGCAAATCATCCAATGGGCACGGGTCGCATGACACCCTGGATTAGGAGGTGGTAGACCTTGGTCGTCGCACGCATGCAGCTCCCGACAACCCGCCTGAATAGCGCTAATCAGCACTATCCATACCGGTTGGGGGGCGCCGAGTATGCCTTGCGACTAAGCCTCTACACCACGGCAAGGTGCCTACCAAGGTAGAGGCTATTGTCTATCGATTGCTTAGTGCTTATGTACCAAAAAATCGTTTCTACGATAAGATTGTGAAATTTTTCCAAATACACCGTCGTTATGGCTACATGATAACTCAAATTACCTCAAAACGGTTAATTAGCATAAATATGTATAGTGTACTAAAAAAAATCGATTCTACGATAAGATTGTGAAATTTTTCCAAATACAGTGTCGTTAGGGCTATATGACAATTCAAATAACCTCAAAACGGCTAATTAGCATAAATACGTATAGTTCCTTTTTTTACGCAACTTGGTATCGATTGCTTAGTGCATATGTACTAAAAAATCGATTCTACACCTTAATATAAGATTGGGAAATTTTTCCAAATGTACTGTCGTTACGCTATATGACAACTCCAATAACTTCAATACAGCTGATTAGCATAACTATGTATAGTTCATATTTTTACGCAACTTGGTATTGATTGCTTAGTGCATATGTGCTAAAAAATCGATTCTACGATAAGAATGTGAAATTTTTCCAAATGCACTGTCGTTACGGCTATATGATAACTCAAATAAACTCAAAACGGCTAACTAGCATAAATATTCATAGTTCATATTTTTACGCAACTTGGTATCGATTGCTTAGTGCATATGTACTAACAAATC
Organism: Bactrocera dorsalis; assembly: GCF_023373825.1. NCBI lineage: Eukaryota > Metazoa > Arthropoda > Insecta > Diptera > Tephritidae > Bactrocera > Bactrocera dorsalis. The sequence continues at coordinate 4,227 of NW_026038259.1, forward strand.
GATTCTACACCTTAGTATATGATTGTGAAATTTTTCCAAATTTGTACACCGTCGTTATGGCTACATGATAACTCAAATTACCTCAAAACGGTTAATTAGCATAAATATGTATAGTGTACTAAAAAAAATCGATTCTACGATAAGATTGTGAAATTTTTCCATATACACCGTCGTCATGGCTACATGATAACTCAAATAACCTCAAAACGGCTAATTAGCATAAATATGTATAGTTCATATTTTTACGCAACTTGGTATCGATTGCTTAGTGCATATGTACTAAAAAATCGATTCTACACCTTAATATAAGATTGGGAAATTTTTCCAAATGTACTGTCGTTACGTTATATGACAATTCCAACAACTTCAATACAGCTGATTAGCATAACTATGTATAGTTCATATTTTTCGCAACTTGGTATTGATTGCTTAGTGCATATGTGCTAAAAAATCGATTCTACGATAAGAATGTGAAATTTTTCCAAATACACCGTCGTTATGGCTATATGACAATTCAAATAACCTCAAAACGGCTAATTAGCATAAATATGTATAGTTCATATTGTTACGCAACTTGGTATCGATTGCTTAGTGCATATGTACTAAAAAATCGATTCCACACCTTAATATAAGATTGTGAAATTTTTCCAAATACACTGTCGTTATGGCTATATGACAACTCCAATATCCTCAAAACAGCTAATTAGCATAAATATGTATAGTTCATATTTTTACGCAACTTGGTATCGATTGCTTAGTGCATATGTACTAAAAAATCGATTCTACGCCCTATTATAAGATTGTGAAATTTTTCCAAATTCACTGTCGTTATGGCTGATTGGAATAAATATGCAAAGTTCATATTTTTACGCAACTTGGTATCGGTTACTTAGTGCATATGTACTAAAAAATCGATTCTACACCTTAATATAAGATTGTGAAATTTTTCCAAATTCACTGTCGTTATGGCTATATGACAACTCCAATAACCTCAAAACGGTTAATTAGCATAAATATGTATAGTTCATATTTTTATGCAACTTGGTATCGATTGCTTAATGTATATGTACTACGAAATCGATTCTACACCTTAAAATAAGATTGTGAAATTTTTCCAAATTCACTGTCGTTATGGCTATATGACAACTCCAATAACCTCAAAACGGCTAATTAGCATAAATATGTATAGTTCATATTTTTACGCAACTTGGTATCGATTGCTTAGTGCATATGTACTAAAAAATCGATTCTACGATAAGATTGTGAAATTTTTTCAAATGCACTGTCGTTATGGCTATATGATAACTCAAATAAACTCAAAATGGTTAATTAGCATAAATATGTATAGTTCATATTTTTACGCAACTTGGTATCGATTTCTTAGTGCATATGTACTAAAAAATCGATTCTACACCTTAATATAAGATTGTGAAATTTTTCCAAATTCACTGTCGTTATGGCTATATGACAACTCCAATAACCTCAAAACGGCTAATTAGCATAAATATGTATAGTTCATATTTTTACGCAACTTGGTATCGATTGCTTAGTGCATATGTACCAAAAAATCGATTCTACAATAAGATTGTGAAATTTTTCCATATACACCGTCGTCATGGCTACATGATAACTCAAATAACCTCAAAACGGCTAATTAGCATAAATATGTATAGTTCATATTTTTACGCAACTTGGTATCGATTGCTTAGTGCATATGTACTAAAAAATCGATTCTACACCTTAATATAAGATTGTGAAATTTTTCCAAATGCACTGTCGTTATGGCTATATGATAACTCAAATAACCTCAAAACGACTTAATAGCATAAATATGTATAGTTCATATTTTTATGTAACTTGGTATCGATTGCTTAGTGCATATGGACTATAAAATCGATTCTACGCTTTAATATAAGATTGGGAAATTTTTCCAAATACACTGTCGTTATGGCTGATTGGAATAAATATGCGAAGTTCATATTTTTACGCAACTTTTTATCGGTTACTTAGTGCATATGTACTAAAAAATCGATTCCACACCTTAATATAAGATTGTGAAATTTTTCCAAATTCACTGTCGTTATGGTTATATGACAACTCCAATAACTTCAAAACAGCTAATTAGCATAACTATGGATATTTCATACTTTTACGTAACTTGGTATCGATTGCTTAGTGCATATGTACCAAAAAAATCGATTCTACGATAAGATTGTGAAATTTTTCCAAATACACCGTCGTTATGGCTACATGATAACTCAAATTACCTCAAAACGGTTAATTAGCATAAATATGTCTAGTGTACTAAAAAAATCGATTCTACGATAAGATTGTGAAATTTTTCCAAATACAGTGTCGTTAGGGCTATATGACAATTCAAATAACTTCAATACAGCTGATTAGCATAAATACGTATAGTTCCTTTTTTTACGCAACTTGGTATCGATTGCTTAGTGCATATGTACTAAAAAATCGATTCTACACCTTAATATATGATTGTGAAATTTTTCCAAATGCACTGTCGTTATGGCTATATGATAACTCAAATAACTTCAAAACGGCTAACTAGCATAAATATTCATAGTTCATATTTTTACGCAACTTGGTATCGATTGCTTAGTGCATATGTACTAACAAATCGATGCTACGCCTTAATATAAGATTGTGGAATTTTTCCAAATTTGTACACTGTCGTTATGGCTATATGATAACTCAAATAAACTCAAAACGGCTAATTAGCACAAATATGTAACATAAGATTGTGACATTTTTGCAAATTCACTGTCTTTATGGCTATGTGACAACTCCAATAACCTCAAAACGGTTAATTAGCATAAATATGTATAGTTCATATTTTTACGCAACTTGGTATCGATTGCTTAGTGCATATGTACTAAAAAATCGATTCTACGCCTTAATATAAGATTGTGCAATTTTTCCAAATGCACTGCCGTTACGCTATATGACAACTCCAACAAGATGAAATAGTGCATATGTACTAAAAAAAATCGATTCTACACCTTAATATAAGATTGTGAAATTTTTCCACATACACTGTCGTTATGGCTATGTGACAACTCCAATAATTTCAAAACGGTTAATTAGCATAAATATGTATAGTTCATATTTTTACGCAACTTGGTATCGATTGCTTAGTGCATATGTACTAAAAAATCGATTCTACGCCTTAATATAAGATTGTGCAATTTTTCCAAATGCACTGCCGTTACGCTATATGACAACTCCAACAAGATGAAATAGTGCATATGTACTAAAAAAAATCGATTCTACACCTTAATATAAGATTGTGGAATTTTTCCAAATATGTACACTGTCGTTATGGCTATATGACAACTCCAATAACTTCAAAACGGCTAATTAGCACAAATATGTAACATAAGATTGTGACATTTTTGCAAATTCACTGTCTTTATGGCTATCTGACAACTCCAATAACCTCAAAACGGTTAATTAGCATAAATATGTATAGTTCATATTTTTACGCAACTTGGTATTGATTGCTTAGTGCATATGTGCTAAAAAATCGATTCTACGATAAGAATGTGAAATTTTTCCAAATGCACTGTCGTTACGGCTATATGATAACTCAAATAAACTCAAAACGGCTAACTAGCATAAATATTCATAGTTCATATTTTTACGCAACTTGGTATCGATTGCTTAGTGCATATGTGCTAACAAATCGATTCTACACCTTAATATATGATTGGGAAATTTTTCCAAATGTACTGTCGTTACGCTATATGACAACTCCAATAACTTCAATACAGCTGATTAGCATAACTATGTATAGTTCATATTTTTACGCAACTTGGTATTGATTGCTTAGTGCATATGTGCTAAAAAATCGATTCTACGATAAGAATGTGAAATTTTTCCAAATGCACTGTCGTTACGGCTATATGATAACTCAAATAAACTCAAAACGGCTAACTAGCATAAATATTCATAGTTCATATTTTTACGCAACTTGGTATCGATTGCTTAGTGCATATGTACTAACAAATCGATTCTACACCTTAATATATGATTGTGAAATTTTTCCAAATGCACTGTCGTTATGGCTATATGATAACTCAAATAACTTCAAAACGGCTAACTAGCATAAATATTCATAGTTCATATTTTTACGCAACTTGGTATCGATTGCTTAGTGCATATGTACTAAAAAATCGATTCTACGCCTTATTATAAGATTGTGAAATTTTTCCAAATTCACTGTCGTTATGGCTATATGACAACTCCAATAACTTCAAAACGGCTAATTAGCACAAATATGTATAGTTCATATTTTTACGCAACTTGGTATCGATTGCTTAGTGCATATGTACTAACAAATCGATTCTACACCTTAATATATGATTGTGAAATTTTTCCAAATTTACTGTCGTTATTAGCATAAATATGTGTAGTTCATATTTTTACGCAACTTGGTATAGATTGCTTAGTGCATCTGTACTAAAAAATCGATTCTACACCTTAATATAAGATTGTGAAATTTTTCCAAATACACTGTCGTTATGGCTATATGACTTCTCAAATAAGATGAAATAGTGCATATGAACTAAAAAACCGATTCTACACCTTAATATAAGATTGTGAAATTTTTCACAAATTCACTGTCGTTATGGTTATATGACAACTCCAATAACTTCAAAACAGCTAATTAGCATAACTATGGATAGTTCATATTTTTACGCAACTTGGTATCGATTGCTTAGTGCATATGTACCAAAAAATCGATTCTACGATAAGATTGTGAAATTTTTCCAAATACACAGTCGTTAGGGCTATATGACAATTCAAATAACCTCAAAACGGCTAGTTAGCATAAATATGTATAGTCCATATTTTTACGCAACTTGTTATCGGCTACTTAGTGCATATGTACTAAAAAATCGATTCTACACCTTAATATAAGATTGTGAAATTTTTCCAAATTCACTGTCGTTATGGCTACATGACAACTCCAATAATCTCAAAACGGCTAATTAGCATAAATATGTATAGTTCATATTTTTACGCAACTTGGTATCGATTGCTTAGTGCATATGTACTAAAAAATCGGTTCTGCACCTCAATATAAGTTTGTGAAATTTTTCCAAATGCACTGTCGTTATGGCTAAATGATAACTCAAATAAACTCAAAACGGCTAATTAGCATAATTATGTATAGTTCATATTTTTACGCAACTTGGTATCGATTGCTTAGTGCATATGTACTAAAAAATCGATTCTACACCTTAATATAAGATTGCGAAATTTTTCCAAATACACTGTCGTTATGGCTATATGACAATTCCAACAACTTCAATACAGCTGATTAGCATAACTATGTATAGTTCATATTTTTACGCAACTTGGTATTGATTGCTTAGTGCATATGTGCTAAAAAATCGATTCTACGATAAGAATGTGAAATTTTTCCAAATGCACTGTCGTTACGGCTATATGATAACTCAAATAAACTCAAAACGGCTAACTAGCATAAATATTCATAGTTCATATTTTTACGCAACTCGGTATCGATTGCTTAGTGCATATGTACTAACAAATCGATTCTACACCTTAATATATGATTGTGAAATTTTTCCAAATGCACTATCGTTACGGCTATATGATAACTCAAATAAACTCAAAACGGCTAATTAGCACAAATATGTAACATAAGATTGTGACATTTTTGCAAATTCACTGTCTTTATGGCTATGTGACAACTCCAATAACCTCAAAACGGTTAATTAGCATAAATATGTATAGTTCATATTTTTACGCAACTTGGTATCGATTGCTTAGTGCATATGTACTAAAAAATCGATTCTACACCTTAATATAAGATTGTGAAATTTTTCCAAATATGTACACTGTCGTTATGGCTATATGACAACTCCAATAACTTCAAAACGGCTAATTAGCACAAATATGTAACATAATATTGTGACATTTTTGCAAATTCACTGTCTTTATGGCTATGTGACAACTCCAATAACCTCAAAACGGTTAATTAGCATAAATATGTATAGTTCATATTTTTACGCAACTTGGTATCGATTGCTTAGTGCATATGTACTAAAAAATCGATTCTACACCTTAATATAAGATTGGGAAATTTTTCCAAATGTACTGTCGTTACGCTATATGACAACTCCAATAACTTCAATACAGCTGATTAGCATAACTATGTATAGTTCATATTTTAACGCAATTTGGTATCGATTGCATAGTGCATATGTACTAAAAAATCGATTCTACGATAAGATTGTGAAATTTTTCCAAATGCACTGTCGTTACGGCTATATGATAACTCAAATAAACTCAAAACGGCTAACTAGCATAAATATTCATAGTTCATATTTTTACGCAACTTGGTATCGATTGCTTAGTGCATATGTACTAACAAATCGATTCTACACCTTAATATATGATTGTGAAATTTTTCCAAATGCACTGTCGTTATGGCTATATGACAACTCCAATAACTTCAAAACGGCTAACTAGCATAAATATTCATAGTTCATATTTTTACGCAACTTGGTATCGATTGCTTAGTGCATATGTACTAACAAATCGATGCTACGCCTTAATATAAGATTGTGGAATTTTTCAAATATGTACACTGTCGTTATGGCTATATGACAACTCCAATAACTTCAAAACGGATAATTAGCACAAATATGTAACATAAGATTGTGACATTTTTGCAAATTCACTGTCTTTATGGCTATGTGACAACTCCAATAACCTCAAAACGGTTAATTAGCATAAATATGTATAGTTCATATTTTTACGCAACTTGGTATCGATTGCTTAGTGCATACGTACTAAAAAATCGATACTACACCTTAATATAAGATTGGGAAATTTTTCCAAATGTACTGTCGTTACACTATATGACAACTCCAATAACTTCAATACAGCTGATTAGCATAACTATGTATAGTTCATATTTTTACGCAACTTGGTATTGATTGCTTAGTGCATATGTGCTAAAAAATCGATTCTACGATAAGAATGTGAAATTTTTCCAAATGCACTGTCGTTACGGCTATATGATAACTCAAATAAACTCAAAGCGGCTAATTAGCATAACTATGGATAGTTCATATTTTTACGCAACTTGGTATCGATTGCTTAGTGCATATGTACCAAAAAATCGATTCTACACCTTAATATAAGATTGTGAAATTTTTCCAAATACACTCTCGTTTTGGCTAATTAGCATAAATATGCGAAGTTCATATTTTAACGCAACTTGGTATCGATTGCTTAGTGCATATGTACTAAAAAATCGATTCTACACCTTAATATAAGATTGTGAAATTTTTCCAAATTCACTGTCGTTATGGTTATATGACAACTCCAATAACTTCAAAACAGCTAATTAGCATAACTATGTATAGTTCATATTTTTACGCAACTTGTTATCGATTGCTTAGTGCATATGTACTAAAAAATCGATTCTACGATAAGATTGTGAAATTTTTCCAAATTCACTGTCGTTATGGCTACATGATAACTCAAATAACCTCAAAACGGCTAATTAGTATAAATATGTATAGTTCATATTTTTACGCAACTTGGTATCGATTGCTTAGTGCATATGTACTAAAAAATCGATTCTACACCTTAATATAAGATTGTGAAATTTTTCCAAATGCCCTGCCGTTACGCTATATGACAACTCCAACAAGATGAAATAGTGCATATGTACTAAAAAATCGATTCTACACCTTAATATAAGATTGTGAAATTTTTCCAAATACACTCTCGTTTTGGCTATGTGACAACTCCAATAACTTCAAAACGGTTAATTAGCATAAATATGTATAGTTCATATTTTTACGCAACTTGGTATCGATTGCTTAGTGCATATGTACTAACAAATCGATGCTACGCCTTAATATAAGATTGTGGAATTTTTCCAAATATGTACACTGTCGTTATGGCTATATGACAACTCCAATAACTTCAAAACGGCTAATTAGCACAAATATGTAACATAATATTGTGACATTTTTGCAAATTCACTGTCTTTATGGCTATGTGACAACTCCAATAACCTCAAAACGGTTAATTAGCATAAATATGTATAGTTCATATTTTTACGCTACTTGCAATCGAGTGCTTAATGTATATGTACTAAAAAATCGGTTCTGCACCTCAATATAAGATTGTGAAATTTTTCCAAATTCACTGTCGTTATGGCTAATTGGAATAAATATGCGAAGTTCATGTTTTTACGCAACTTGTTATCGGTTACTTAGTGCATATGTACTAAAAAATCGATTCTACACCTTGATATAAGATTGTGAAATTTTTCCAAATTCACTGTCGTTATGGCTATATGACAACTCCAATAACGTCAAAACAGCTAATTAGCATAACTATGTATAGTTCATATTTTTACGCAACTTGGTATCGAGTGCTTAGTGCATATGTACTAAAAAATCGATTCTACACCTTAATATAAGATTGTGAAATTTTTCCAAATGCACTGTCGTTATGGCTATATGATAACTCAAATAACCTCAAAACGGTTAATTAGCATAAATATGTATCGTTCATATTTTTACGCAACTTGGTATCGAGTGCTTAATGTATATGTACTAAAAAATCGATTCTACACCTTAATATAAGATTGTGAAATTTTTCCAAATGCACTGTCGTTATGGCTATATGACATCTCCAATAACCTCAAAACGGTTAATTAGCATAAATATGTATAGTTCATATTTTTACGCAACTTGGTATCGGTTACTTAGTGCATATGTACTAAAAAATCGATTCTACACCTTAATATAAGATTGGGAAATTTTTCCAAATGCACTGTCGTTACGCTATATGACAACTCCAATAACGTCAATACAGCTGATTAGCATAACTATGTATAGTTCATATTTTTACGCAACTTGGTATTGACTGCTTAGTGCATATGTACTAACAAATCGATTCTACACCTTAATATATGATTGTGAAATTTTTCCAAATGCGCTGTCGTTATGGCTATTTGATAACTCAAATAACTTCAAAACGGCTAACTAGCATAAATATTCATAGTTCATATTTTTACGCAACTTGGTATCGATTGCTCAGTGCATATGTAGCGTAAATATGTCATATGTACTAAAAAATCGATTCTACACCTTAATATAAGATTGCGAAATTTTTCCAAATACACTGTCGTTATGGCTATATGACTACTCAAATAAGATGTAATAGTGCATATGTACTAAAAAATCGATTCTACACCTTAATATAAGATTGTGAAATTTTTCCAAATTCACTGTCGTTATGGTTATATGACAACTCCAATAACTTCAAAACAGCTAATTAGGATAACTATGGACAGTTCATATTTTTACGCAACTTGGTATCGATTGCTTAGTGCATAAGTACCAAAAAATCGAATCTACGATAAGATTGTGAAATTTTTCCAAATACACCGTCGTTATGGCTACATGATAATTCAAATAACCTCAAAATGGTTAATTAGCATAAATATGTATAGTGTACTAAAAAATCGATTCTACGATAAGATTGTGAAATTTTTCCAAATACAGTGTCGTTAGGGCTATATGACAATTCAAATAACCTCAAAGCAGCTAATAAGCATAAATATGTATAGTTCATATTTTTACGCAACTTGGTATCGAGTGCTTAATGTATATGTATTAAAAAATCGATTCTACACCTTAATATACGATTGTGAAATTTTTCCAAATTCACTGTCGTTATGGCTATATGACAACTCCAATAACCTCAAAACGGCTAATTAGCATAAATATGTATAGTTTATATTTTTACGCAACTTGGTATTGGTAACTTAGTGCACATGTACTAAAAAATCGATTCTACACCTCAATATTAGATTGTGAAATTTTTCCAAATACACTGTCGTTATGGCTGTATGACAACTCCAATAACCTCAAAACGGCTAATTAGCATAAATATGTATAGTTCATATTTTAACGTAACTTGGTATCGATTGCTTAGTGCAAATATACTAAAAAATCGATTCTACGCCTTAATATAAGATTGGGAAATTTTTCTAAATACACTGTCGTTATGGCTGTATGACAACTCCAATAACCTAAAAACGGCTAATTAACATAAATATGTATAGTTCACATTTTTACGTAACTTGGTATCGATTGCTTAGTGCATATGGACTAAAAAATCGATTCTACGCTTTAATATAAGATTGGGAAATTTTTCCAAATACACTGTCGTTATGGCTGTATGACAACTCCAATAACCTCAAAACGGCTAATTAACATAAATATGTATAGGTCACATTTTTACGTAACTTGGTATCGATTGCTTAGTGCATATGTACTAAAAAATCGATTCTACGCCTTATTATAAGATTGTGAAATTTTTCCAAATGCACTGTCGTTACGCCATATGTCTACTCAAATAAGACGAAATAGTGCAAATGTACTAAAAAATCGATTCTACACCTTAATATAAGATTGTGAAATTTTTCCAAATTCACTGTCGTTATGGCTATATGACAACTCCAATAACGTCAATACAGCTGATTAGCATAACTATGTATAGTTCATATTTTTACGCAACTTGGTATCGATTTCTTAGTGCATATGTACTAAAAAATCGATTCTACGGCTTAATATAAGATTGTGAAATTTTTCCAAATTCACTGTCGTTATGGTTATATGAAAACTCCAATAACATCAAAATGGCTAATTAGCATAAATATGTATAGTTCATATTTTTACGCAACTTGGTATCGAGTGCTTAATGTATATGTATTAAAAAATCGGTTCTGCACCTCAATATAAGATTGTGAAATTTTTCCAAATTCACTGTCGTTATGGCTGATTGGAATAAATATGCGATGTTCATATTTCTACGCAACTTTTTATCGGTTACTTAGTGCATATGTACTAAAAAATCGATTCTACACCTTAATATAAGATTGTGAAATTTTTCCAAATTCACTGTCGTTATGGCTATATGACTACTCAAATAAGATGAAATAGTGCATATGTACTAAAAAATCGATTCTACACCTTAATATAAGATTGTGTAATTTTTCCAAATTCACTGTCGTTATGGTTATATGACAACTCCAATAACTTCAAAACAGCTAATTAGCATAACTATGGATAGTTCATATTTTTACGCAACTTGGTATCGATTGCTTAGTGCATATGTACCAAAAAATCTATTCTACGATAAGATTGTGAAATTTTTCCAAATACACCGTCGTTATGGCTATATGACAATTCAAATAACCTCAAAACGGCTAATTAGCATAAATATGTATAGTTCATATTGTTACGCAACTTGGTATCGAGTGATTAATGTATATGTATTAAAAAATCGATTCTACACCTTAATATACGATTGTGAAATTTTTCCAAATTCACTGTCGTTATGGCTATATGACAACTCCAATAACCTCAAAACGGCTAATTAGCATAAATATGTATAGTTCATATTTTTACGCTACTTGCAATCGAGTGCTTAATGTATATGTACTAAAAAATCGGTTCTGCATCTCAATATAAGATTGTGAAATTTTTCCAAATTCACTGTCGTTATGGCTGATTGGAATAAATATGCGAAGTTCATATTTTTACGCAACTTTTTATCGGTTACTTAGTGCATATGTACTAAAAAATCGATTCTACACCTTAATATAAGATTGTGAAATTTTTCCAAATTCACTGTCGTTATGGCTACATGACAACTCCAATAATCTCAAAACGGCTAATTAGCTTAAATATGTATAGTTGATATTTTTACGCAACTTGGTATCGAGTGCTTAATGTATATGTACTAAAAAATCGGTTCTGCACCTCAATATAAGATTGTGAAATTTTTCCAAATTCACTGTCGTTATGGCTATATGACAACTCCAATAACCTCAAAACGGCTAATTAGCATAAATATGTATAGTTCATATTTTTACGCAACTTGGTATCGATTGCTTAGTGCATATGTACTAAAAAATCGATTCTACACCTTAATATAAGATTGTGAAATTTTTCCAAATTCACTGTCGTTATGGCTGATTGGAATAAATATGTACCGTTCACATTTTTGCGCAACTTGGTATCGATTGCTTAGTGCATATGTACTAAAAAATCGATTCTACACCTTAATATAAGATTGTGAAATTTTTCCAAATTCACTGTCGTTATGGCTATATGACAACTCCAATAACCTCAAAACGGCTAATTAGCATAAATATGTATAGTTCATATTTTTACGCAACTTGGTATCGATTGCTTAGTGCATATGTACTAAAAAATCGATTCTACACCTTAATATAAGATTGTGAAATTTTTCCAAATTCACTGTCGTTATGGCTATATGACAACTCCAATAACCTCAAAACGGCTAATTAGCATAAATATGTATAGTTCATATTTTTACGCTACTTGCAATCGAGTGCTTAATGTATATGTACTAAAAAATCGGTTCTGCATCTCAATATAAGATTGTGAAATTTTTCCAAATTCACTGTCGTTATGGCTGATTGGAATAAATATGCGAAGTTCATATTTTTACGCAACTTTTTATCGGTTACTTAGTGCATATGTACTAAAAAATCGATTCTACACCTTAATATAAGATTGTGAAATTTTTCCAAATTCACTGTCGTTATGGCTACATGATAACTCAAATAACCTCAAAACGGCTAATTAGCATAAATATGTATAGTTCATATTTTTACGCAACTTGGTATCGAGTGCTTAATGTATATGTACTAAAAAATCGATTCTACACCTTAATATAAGATTGTGAAATTTTTCCAAATTCACTGTCGTTATGGCTATATGACAACTCCAATAACCTCAAAACGGCTAATTAGCATAAATATGTATAGTTCATATTTTTACGCAACTTGGTATCGATTGCTTAGTGCATATGTACTAAAAAATCGATTCTACGATAAGATTGTGAAATTTTTTCAAATGCACTGTCGTTATGGCTATATGATAACTCAAATAAACTCAAGACGGTTAATTAGCATAAATATGTATAGTTCATATTTTTACGCAACTTGGTATCGATTGCTTAGCGCATATGTACTAAAAAATCGATTCTACGCCCTATTATAAGATTGTGAAATTTTTCCAAATTCACTGTCGTTATGGCTATATGAAAACTCCAATAACATCAAAACGGCTAATTAGCATAAATATGTATAGTTCATATTTTTACGCAACTTGGTATCGATTGCTTAGTGCATATGTACTAAAAAATCGATTCTACGCCCTATTATAAGATTGTGAAATTTTTCCAAATTCACTGTCGTTATGGCTATATGAAAACTCCAATAACATCAAAACGGCTAATTAGCATAAATATGTATAGTTCATATTTTTACGCTACTTGCAATCGAGTGCTTAATGTATATGTACTAAAAAATCGGTTCTGCATCTCAATATAAGATTGTGAAATTTTTCCAAATTCACTGTCGTTATGGCTGATTGGAATAAATATGCGAAGTTCATATTTTTACGCAACTTTTTATCGGTTACTTAGTGCATATGTACTAAGAAATCGATTCTACACCTTGATATAAGATTGTGAAATTTTTCCAAATACACCGTCGTTATGGCTACATGATAACTCAAATAACCTCAAAACGGTTAATTAGCATAAATATGTATAGTGTACTAAAAAATCGATTCTACGATAAGATTGTGAAATTTTTCCAAATACAGTGTCGTTAGGGCTATATGACAATTCAAATAACCTCAAAGCAGCTAATAAGCATAAATATGTATAGTTCATATTTTTACGCAACTTGGTATCGATTGCTTAGTGCATATGTACTAAAAAATCGATTCTACGCCTTAATATAAGATTGTGCAATTTTTCCAAATGCACTGCCGTTACGCTATATGACAACTCCAACAAGATGAAATAGTGCATATGTACTAAAAAAAATCGATTCTACACCTTAATATAAGATTGTGAAATTTTTCCACATACACTGTCGTTATGGCTATGTGACAACTCCAATAATTTCAAAACGGTTAATTAGCATAAATATGTATAGTTCATATTTTTACGCAACTTGGTATCGATTGCTTAGTGCATATGTACTAACAAATCGATGCTACGCCTTAATATAAGATTGTGGAATTTTTCCAAATATGTACACTGTCGTTATGGCTATATGACAACTCCAATAACTTCAAAACGGCTAATTAGCACAAATATGTAACATAAGATTGTGACATTTTTGCAAATTCACTGTCTTTATGGCTATGTGACAACTCCAATAACCTCAAAACGGTTAATTAGCATAAATATGTATAGTTCATATTTTTACGCAACTTGGTATCGATTGCTTAGTGCATATGTACTAAAAAATCGATTCTACACCTTAATATAAGATTGGGAAATTTTTCCAAATGTACTGTCGTTACGCTATATGACAACTCCAATAACTTCAATACAGCTGATTAGCATAACTATGTATAGTTCATATTTTTACGCAACTTGGTATTGATTGCTTAGTGCATATGTGCTAAAAAATCGATTCTACGCTTTAATATAAGATTGGGAAATTTTTCCAAATACACTGTCGTTATGGCTGTATGACAACTCCAATAACCTCAAAACGGCTAATTAACATAAATATGTATAGGTCACATTTTTACGTAACTTGGTATCGATTGCTTAGTGCATATGTAGTAAAAAATCGATTCTACGCCTTATTATAAGATTGTGAAATTTTTCCAAATGCACTGTCGTTACGCCATATGTCTACTCAAATAAGACGAAATAGTGCAAATGTACTAAAAAATCGATTCTACGCTTTAATATAAGATTGGGAAATTTATCCAAATACACTGTCGTTATGGCTGTATGACAACTCCAATAACCTCAAAACGGCTAATTAACATAAATATGTATAGGTCACATTTTTACGTAACTTGGTATCGATTGCTTAGTGCATATGTACTAAAAAATCGATTCTACGCCTTATTATAAGATTGTGAAATTTTTCCAAATGCACTGTCGTTACGCCATATGTCTACTCAAATAAGACGAAATAGTGCAAATGTACTAAAAAATCGATTCTACACCTCAATATTAGATTGTGAAATTTTTCCAAATACACTGTCGTTATGGCTGTATGACAACTCCAATAACCTCAAAACGGCTAATTAGCATAAATATGTATAGTTCATATTTTAACGTAACTTGGTATCGATTGCTTAGTGAAAATATACTAAAAAATCGATTCTACGCCTTAATATAAGATTGGGAAATTTTTCTAAATACACTGTCGTTATGGCTGTATGACAACTCCAATAACCTAAAAACGGCTAATTAACATAAATATGTATAGTTCACATTTTTACGTAACTTGGTATCGATTGCTTAGTGCATATGTACTAAAACATCGATTCTACACCTTAATATAAGATTGGGAAATTTTTCCAAATGTACTGTCGTTACGCTATATGACAACTCAAATAACATCAAAATGGCTAATTAGCATAAATATGTATAGTTCATATTTTTACGCTACTTGCAATCGAGTGCTTAATGTATATGTACTAAAAAATCGGTTCTGCATCTCTGTTGAAAAATAAAAACATATGGCAACGCTTATGTATTGCGTGCACATAGAATTAAGCGCTTACACATTGTATTTCAGTCCAACATAGGTTATGGGCCCAGAGCCACGTGGATTTTAGACAAAAAGAATTCGCAAAGACACGTGCAGTTAAAGAATTGCTAAGAGACAAATGAGAGATCGGGGAACTAATCTAATATTTGATTTAAAACGACATATATAATTGCGATATAACTATAGTTAGTGAAAGTGAAAGACTTATTTTGTAAAGACAAAATTCAACATCAAGTAAAAATGAGTTCAGCGGCTCTGATGCAAATAGATAAGCTGGATGGCCATAACTACGACAGTTGGTGTACCCAAATGAAGAGCATCCTTATACACACGGAATTGTGGAAAATCGTCAGCGGAAAGTTCGTGCGAAATATAGCTGTTGCAGATAAGTGGGATGAGCTTGACGAGAAGGCTCTAGCTACCATTACACTTGGCGTAAAGACGTCGCAGCTTATGCATATAAGGAAATGCAAATCGTCGTTGGAGGCATGGAAAGCACTGGAGACTTTGTACAAAGCTACTGGTCCCGTACGTAAGGTGTCATTATATAGAAAGCTGATCAACATGAAAATGGAGGAAAATGATGATATTTTGAAGTACCTGAATGATTTTAGCAACGTAGCAGACAAGCTCGCTGAGATGGATATAGCATTACCTGATGAGGTGTTGGTAATTATGTTATTGTCAAATTTGCCTAAAAGTTTTGATAATTTCGTAGTAGCTATGGAAACTAGAGACAATTTACCATCATTCAGTTTTGTGAACTCTAAAATCATAGAAGAAGGTGAACGTAAGCGAGGCGAATCAGGCGAGTCAAGCGGTATCCATGTATATGCACAGGTGAATGCAAGCAGAAACAACAACAACAGCAAAGGCAACAGAGAGTTGAAATGTTATGCATGTGGGCGACCAGGGCATTTTGCATCAAAGTGCAAAGCAAAGAAGAAACACGG
Source organism: Bactrocera dorsalis (assembly GCF_023373825.1). Lineage (NCBI taxonomy): Eukaryota > Metazoa > Arthropoda > Insecta > Diptera > Tephritidae > Bactrocera > Bactrocera dorsalis. The sequence continues at coordinate 20,829 of NW_026038259.1, forward strand.
TGATAGAGAACAGAAATCATATACCATGTTAGCAGCAACAAATATATCGTTCTTCAATTCCTCTGAGTGATGCGTGGACAGTGGAGCTACAGCGCACATGTGCAGCGATCGTAAGATGTTTACGAAATTCCAGGAGCGCAGAGAGAGAGTTACACTCGCTGGAAGTAATTATATGTATGCTGAAGGAATAGGCGAAGTGCTGTTAACGACAAATGAAGGTGATGTATTACTGACCGATGCTTTATATGTACCTGAGCTAGGTGGAAATTTTATATCAGTTAGCAAAATCATACAGCGAGGTTTTGTTGTAAAGTTTGCGCATGAACATGCTATCGTATGCGATAATATCGGAAGAATTATATTAAAAGCGAAACAAAGTGGTGGTTTATTTGTTACTAGTAAAGCGAACAATAAATGCTTTTATATAAATGGAGATAATTGTGAGAAGTGGCATGCAAGATACGGTCACTTGAATTATGGAAGTTTACAAGAACTTGCTTCCAAAAAAATGGTTCATGGTTTGGAAGATGTTAGATTTCCAAAATTTATGAATTGCACAACATGTATGAAGTGTAAAATCTACACACAGTCGTTCCCACAGAAAGTTAGTGAGCGGGCAAAAGGTTTACTTGATGTGATTCACACAGACGTTTGTGGTCCATTTAGAACAACTTCACTAGGCGGTGCGAAATACTATATAAGTTTTATTGATGATAAATCTCGCCGTGTATTTATATACTTTATTAAAAGCAAAGACGAAGCTTTCGATAAATTTGTAACATTTAAGAACCTAGTTGAAAGACAGACAGAAAGAAAAATTAAATGCATGAGAAGTGACAACGGGCTTGAGTTTGTCAATAAGAGGTTTGATAATTTGTTTAAAGAGTGTGGTATAAAGAGACAACTCACTGTTCCGTACTCCCCGCAACAAAACGGAGTAGCGGAGCGCATGAATAGAACGATCGTGGAGATGGCGAGAACAATGATGGCATATGCGAATATTTCTGAAATGCTGTGGGCAGAGGCGATTGCTACAGCTGTGTATATAAGAAATAGATCGCCAACAAAAGCATTAACTGGTATGACTCCCTATGAAGTGTGGACAGGCCGTAAGCCGTCGATTAAACACTTACGCGTATTCGGATCGATAGCGGTGTGTTTAGATAAAACTCAGAGCAATAAATTACAAGCAAAAGGTAAAGAGCTTAGGATGGTTGGTTACTCACTTACCTCAAAGGCATATCGACTTTACGACCCGGATTGCCGAAGGGTTATTGAGGCACGAGATGTTATGTTTTCTGAGATAGTTAAAGGCGAAGAGAATTCTGTTAGAGATTTAGTAAACTATACTCAAAAAAGTTTCATATTTGACCAGTCATTAGATGAACGTGATGCTAAAGAAGACGTTGTAAGCAATCAAAAACGTAATCGTGAAGACGATGATACTGACAATGATTATGTTGGTAATGAAGCCGAGTTTGAGGAGGAGGAGCAGGTGCGTTTCGGTCGTGGCAGACCAAGGTTTGTACGAACTGGTATGCGAGGTAGGCCGAAGAAAGCTCGACATTTATTAAACGTAATTGAAAGCTCAACAAATATTGACATTCCTCAAACGGTTGCAGAAGCATTAAATTGTAGATACGCTAAAGAGTGGGAAAATGCAATCAGAGAAGAGCATGCAGCTTTAATTAAAAATAAAACCTGGAGCCTTGAGAATTTGCCAGAAGGGCAACGCGCGATCGGATGTAGATGGGTGTTTAGTGTAAAACGCCAAGTTGATGGGGCTATAGAACGGTTTAAATGCAGATTAGTTGCTAAAGGTTGTAATCAGCAATTAGGCGTAAATTATAAAGAAACATTTTCACCTGTAATTCGCTACTCGTCGATTCGTATGGTTTTAGCGTTAGCAGTTGAATGGAAACTATATGTGCACCAAATGGATGTGTGTACTGCTTACCTTAATAGCGATCTACACGACATAGTGTACATGAAACAGCCGGAAGGGTTCATCGACGAGCGACACCCAAATAAAGTATTACGGTTAAATAAAGCGATTTACGGATTGAAGCAGTCAGGCAAAGAGTGGAACGAAAAGTTAGACAATGTGCTGAAATCGATTGGCTATGTTCCATGCGTAAATGAACCATGTTTGTATAAGAGAAATCTAGAAGGTAATATTTCTCTTATTGCTGTATACGTCGATGATATGATTATTGCATGTAAAACGAAAAAAGAGATAGAGAAAGTTAAAGCTCAGATATCGAATATTTTTGACTGCGTTGACAAAGGACAGCTACGGTATTTTTTGGGCATTAAAGTTGAACGTAATGGAGAACTTGGTGCGATACATATTAGCCAATCTCAGTACATAAAAGATATTTTGCAGAGGCATAGTATGACACAATGTAGAACAGCCGCAACACCATTGGATGCAGGCTTTACAATAGGTTGTAAAAATACCACATGCAAAAGAGTCGAAATCAGCGAATATCAGTCTTTAATTGGTGAATTAATGTATTTGTCTGTTTGTACTCGTCCAGATATAATGCATTCGGTGAGTAAGTTGGCGCAGCGCAATGCAGACCCTCATACGGAACATGTAGCTGGTGTAAAACATATTTTAAGATATTTGGCATCCACAGCTGATTTGAAGTTACGTTATAGCGCTTGTGGAAAACCCGTGCAAGGGTTCGTGGATGCAGATTGGGGTAATGATATGATGGATCGAAAATCCTTTTCAGGATATGCGTTCGTTCTCAGTGGCAGTGCAATCACATGGCAGTCGAAAAAACAACAAACTGTGGCCTTGAGCAGCACTGAGGCCGAATATGTTGCTCTTGCGGAGGGAGTTAAAGAAGCGTTGTTCCTACGTAATCTATTAAACGAGATTGGGTGTGAGCAGCAAGAACCAACAATTATCTATGGTGATAACTTAAGTGCGCAACATTTGTCTAAAAATCAAATGTTTCATGGTAGAAGTAAGCATATCGATATCAAGCACCACTTTATTAGGGATGTAATAAAAGATGGCAAAATTGAAATCAGATATATTCCAACTAATGAAATGGTTGCTGATATTTTGACAAAAAATTTAAGTAAAGAAAAACATACGAAGTTCACAGAGTGTTTAGGCTTAGAATAAAAGTAAGCAAAACATTTGCGTTGAGGAGGAGTGTTGAAAAATAAAAACATATGGCAACGCTTATGTATTGCTTGCACATAGAATTAAGCGCTTACACATTGTATTTCAGTCCAACAATCTCAATATAAGATTGTGAAATTTTTCCAAATTCACTGTCGTTATGGCTGATTGGAATAAATATGCGAAGTTCATATTTTTACGCAACTTTTTATCGGTTACTTAGTGCATATGTACTAAGAAATCGATTCTACACCTTGATATAAGATTGTGAAATTTTTCCAAATACACCGTCGTTATGGCTACATGATAACTCAAATAACCTCAAAACGGTTAATTAGCATAAATATGTATAGTGTACTAAAAAATCGATTCTACGATAAGATTGTGAAATTTTTCCAAATACAGTGTCGTTAGGGCTATGTGACAACTCAAATAACCTCAAAACGGTTAATTAGCATAAATATGTATAGTTCATATTATTACGCAACTTGGTATCGATTGCTTAGTGCATGTGTACTAAAAAATCGATTCTACGCCTTAATATAAGATTGTGAAATTTTTCCAAATGCACTGCCGTTACGCTATATGACAACTCCAACAAGATGAAATAGTGCATATGTACTAAAAAAATCGATTCTACACCTTAATATAAGATTGTGAAATTTTTCCACATACACTGTCGTTATGGCTATGTGACAACTCCAATAATTTCAAAACGGTTAATTAGCATAAATATGTATAGTTCATATTTTTACGCAACTTGGTATCGATTGCTTAGTGCATATGTACTAACAAATCGATGCTACGCCTTAATATAAGATTGTGGAATTTTTCCAAATATGTACACTGTCGTTATGGCTATATGACAACTCCAATAACTTCAAAACGGCTAATTAGCACAAATATGTAACATAAGATTGTGACATTTTTGCAAATTCACTGTCTTTATGGCTATGTGACAACTCCAATAACCTCAAAACGGTTAATTAGCATAAATATGTATAGTTCATATTTTTACGCAACTTGGTATCGATTGCTTAGTGCATATGTACTAAAACATCGATTCTACACCTTAATATAAGATTGGGAAATTTTTCCAAATGTACTGTCGTTACGCTATATGACAACTCCAATAACTTCAATACAGCTGATTAGCATAACTATGTATAGTTCATATTTTTACGCAACTTGGTATTGATTGCTTAGTGCATATGTGCTAAAAAATCGATTCTACGATAAGAATGTGAAATTTTTCCAAATGCACTGTCGTTACGGCTATATGATAACTCAAATAAACTCAAAACGGCTAACTAGCATAAATATTCATAGTTCATATTTTTACGCAACTTGGTATCGATTGCTTAATGTATATGTACTAAAAAATCGGTTCTGCACCTCAATATAAGATTGTGAAATTTTTCCAAATTCACTGTCGTTATGGCTAATTGGAATAAATATGCGAAGTTCATGTTTTTACGCAACTTGTTATCGGTTACTTAGTGCATATGTACTAAAAAATCGATTCTACACCTTGATATAAGATTGTGAAATTTTTCCAAATTCACTGTCGTTATGGCTATATGACAACTCCAATAACGTCAAAACAGCTAATTAGCATAACTATGTATAGTTCATATTTTTACGCAACTTGGTATTGATTGCTTAGTGCATATGTGCTAAAAAATCGATTCTACGATAAGAATGTGAAATTTTTCCAAATGCACTGTCGTTACGGCTATATGATAACTCAAATAAACTCAAAACGGCTAACTAGCATAAATATTCATAGTTCATATTTTTACGCAACTTGGTATCGATTGCTTAATGTATATGTACTAAAAAATCGATTCTACGCCTTAATATAAGATTGTGCAATTTTTCCAAATGCACTGCCGTTACGCTATATGACAACTCCAACAAGATGAAATAGTGCATATGTACTAAAAAAAATCGATTCTACACCTTAATATAAGATTGTGAAATTTTTCCACATACACTGTCGTTATGGCTATGTGACAACTCCAATAATTTCAAAACGGTTAATTAGCATAAATATGTATAGTTCATATTTTTACGCAACTTGGTATCGATTGCTTAGTGCATATGTACTAACAAATCGATGCTACGCCTTAATATAAGATTGTGGAATTTTTCCAAATATGTACACTGTCGTTATGGCTATATGACAACTCCAATAACTTCAAAACGGCTAATTAGCACAAATATGTAACATAAGATTGTGACATTTTTGCAAATTCACTGTCTTTATGGCTACGTGACAACTCCAATAACCTCAAAACGGTTAATTAGCATAAATATGTATAGTTCATATTTTTACGCTACTTGCAATCGAGTGCTTAATGTATATGTACTAAAAAATCGGTTCTGCACCTCAATATAAGATTGTGAAATTTTTCCAAATTCACTGTCGTTATGGCTAATTGGAATAAATATGCGAAGTTCATGTTTTTACGCAACTTGTTATCGGTTACTTAGTGCATATGTACTAAAAAATCGATTCTACACCTTGATATAAGATTGTGAAATTTTTCCAAATTCACTGTCGTTATGGCTATATGACAACTCCAATAACGTCAAAACAGCTAATTAGCATAACTATGTATAGTTCATATTTTTACGCAACTTGGTATCGAGTGCTTAGTGCATATGTACTAAAAAATCGATTCTACACCTTAATATAAGATTGTGAAATTTTTCCAAATGCACTGTCGTTATGGCTATATGATAACTCAAATAACCTCAAAACGGTTAATTAGCATAAATATGTATCGTTCATATTTTTACGCAACTTGGTATCGAGTGCTTAATGTATATGTACAAAAAAATCGATTCTACACCTTAATATAAGATTGTGAAATTTTTCCAAATGCACTGTCGTTATGGCTGTATGACATCTCCAATAACCTCAAAACGGTTAATTAACATAAATACGTTTGGTTCATATTTTTACGCAACTTGGTATCGGTTACTTAGTGCATATGTACTAAAAAATCGATTCTACACCTTAATATAAGATTGGGAAATTTTTCCAAATGTACTGTCGTTACGCTATATGACAACTCCAATAACGTCAATACAGCTGATTAGCATAACTATGTATAGTTCATATTTTTACGCAACTTGGTATTGACTGCTTAGTGCATATGTACTAACAAATCGATTCTACACCTTAATATATGATTGTGAAATTTTTCCAAATGCGCTGTCGTTATGGCTATTTGATAACTCAAATAACTTCAAAACGGCTAACTAGCATAAATATTCATAGTTCATATTTTTACGCAACTTGGTATCGATTGCTCAGTGCATATGTAGCGTAAATATGTATTGTTCATATTTTTACTCAACTTAGTATCGGTTACTTTGTGCATATGTACTAAAAAATCGATTCTACACCTTAATATAAGATTGCGAAATTTTTCCAAATACACTGTCGTTATGGCTATATGACTACTCAAATAAGATGTAATAGTGCATATGTACTAAAAAAATCGATTCTACACCTTAATATAAGATTGTGAAATTTTTCCAAATTCACTGTCGTTATGGTTATATGACAACTCCAATAACTTCAAAACAGCTAATTAGAATAACTATGGATAGTTCATATTTTTACGCAACTTGGTATCGATTGCTTAGTGCATAAGTACCAAAAAATCGAATCTACGATAAGATTGTGAAATTTTTCCAAATACACCGTCGTTATGGCTACATGATAACTCAAATAACCTCAAAACGGTTAATTACCATAAATATGTATAGTGTACTAAAAAATCGATTCTACGATAAGATTGTGAAATTTTTCCAAATACAGTGTCGTTAGGGCTATATGACAATTCAAATAACCTCAAAGCAGCTAATAAGCATAAATATGTATAGTTCATATTTTTACGCAACTTGGTATCGAGTGCTTAATGTATATGTATTAAAAAATCGATTCTACACCTTAATATACGATTGTGAAATTTTTCCAAATTCACTGTCGTTATGGCTATATGACAACTCCAATAACCTCAAAACGGCTAATTAGCATAAATATGTATAGTTTATATTTTTACGCAACTTGGTATTGGTAACTTAGTGCACATGTACTAAAAAATCGATTCTACACCTCAATATTAGATTGTGAAATTTTTCCAAATACACTGTCGTTATGGCTGTATGACAACTCCAATAACCTCAAAACGGCTAATTAGCATAAATATGTATAGTTCATATTTTAACGTAACTTGGTACCGATTGCTTAGTGCATATGTACTAAAAAATCGATTCTACGCCTTAATATAAGATTGTGAAATTTTTCCAAATACACTGTCGTTATGGCTATATGAAAACTCCAATAACATCAAAACGGCTAAGTAGCACAATAATGTATAGCTCATATTTTTACGCAACTTGGTATCGATTGCCTAGTGCAAATATACTAAAAAATCGATTCTACGCCTTAATATAAGATTGGGAAATTTTTCTAAATACACTGTCGTTATGGCTGTATGACAACTCCAATAACCTAAAAACGGCTAATTAACATAAATATGTATAGTTCACATTTTTACGTAACTTGGTATCGATTGCTTAGTGCATATGGACTATAAAATCGATTCTACGCTTTAATATAAGATTGGGAAATTTTTCCAAATACACTGTCGTTATGGCTGTATGACAACTCCAATAACCTCAAAACGGCTAATTAACATAAATATGTATAGGTCACATTTTTACGTAACTTGGTATCGATTGCTTAGTGCATATGTACTAAAAAATCGATTCTACACCTTAATATAAGATTGTGAAATTTTTCCAAATTCACTGTCGTTATGGCTATATGAAAACTCCAATAACATCAAACCGGCTAATTAGCATAAATATGTATAGTTCATATTTTTACGCAACTTGGTATCGATTTCTTAGTGCATATGTACTAAAAAATCGATTCTACACCTTAATATAAGATTGTGAAATTTTTCCAAATTCACTGTCGTTATGGCTATATGACAACTCCAATAACGTCAATACAGCTGATTAGCATAACTATGTATAGTTCATATTTTTACGCAACTTGGTATCGATTTCTTAGTGCATATGTACTAAAAAATCGATTCTACGGCTTAATATAAGATTGTGAAATTTTTCCAAATTCACTGTCGTTATGGCTATATGAAAACTCCAATAACATCAAAACGGCTAATTAGCATAAATATGTATAGTTCATATTTTTACGCAACTTGGTATCGAGTGCTTAATGTATATGTATTAAAAAATCGGTTCTGCACCTCAATATAAGATTGTGAAATTTTTCCAAATTCACTGTCGTTATGGCTGATTGGAATAAATATGCGATGTTCATATTTTTACGCAACTTTTTATCGGTTACTTAGTGCATATGTACTAAAAAATCGATTCTACACCTTAATATAAGATTGTGAAATTTTTCCAAATTCACTGTCGTTATGGCTATATGACTACTCAAATAAGATGAAATAGTGCATATGTACTAAAAAATCGATTCTACACCTTAATATAAGATTGTGAAATTTTTCCAAATACACCGTCGTTATGGCTATATGACAATTCAAATAACCTCAAAACGGCTAATTAGCATAAATATGTATAGTTCATATTTTTACGCAACTTGGTATCGAGTGCTTAATGTATATGTATTAAAAAATCGGTTCTGCACTTCAATATAAGATTGTGAAATTTTTCCAAATTCACTGTCGTTATGGCTGATTGGAATAAATATGCGAAGTTCATATTTTTACGCAACTTTTTATCGGTTACTTAGTGCATATGTACTAAAAAATCGATTCTACACCTTAATATAAGATTGTGTAATTTTTCCAAATTCACTGTCGTTATGGTTATATGACAACTCCAATAACTCCAAAACGGCTAATTAGCATAAATATGTATAGTTCATATTTTTACGCAACTTGGTATCGATTGCTTAGTGCATATGTACCAAAAAATCTATTCTACGATAAGATTGTGAAATTTTTCCAAATACACCGTCGTTATGGCTATATGACAATTCAAATAACCTCAAAACGGCTAATTAGCATAAATATGTATAGTTCATATTGTTACGCAACTTGGTATCGAGTGATTAATGTATATGTATTAAAAAATCGATTCTACACCTTAATATACGATTGTGAAATTTTTCCAAATTCACTGTCGTTATGGCTATATGACAACTCCAATAACCTCAAAACGGCTAATTAGCATAAATATGTATAGTTCATATTTTTACGCTACTTGCAATCGAGTGCTTAATGTATATGTACTAAAAAATCGGTTCTGCATCTCAATATAAGATTGTGAAATTTTTCCAAATTCACTGTCGTTATGGCTGATTGGAATAAATATGCGAAGTTCATATTTTTACGCAACTTTTTATCGGTTACTTAGTGCATATGTACTAAAAAATCGATTCTACACCTTAATATAAGATTGTGAAATTTTTCCAAATTCACTGTCGTTATGGCTACATGACAACTCCAATAATCTCAAAACGGCTAATTAGCTTAAATATGTATAGTTGATATTTTTACGCAATTTACAATCGAGTGCTTAAAGTATATGTACTAAAAAATCGGTTCTGCACCTCAATATAAGATTGTGAAATTTTTCCAAATTCACTGTCGTTATGGCTATATGACAACTCCAATAACCTCAAAACGGCTAATTAGCATAAATATGTATAGTTCATATTTTTACGCAACTTGGTATCGATTGCTTAGTGCATATGTACTAAAAAATCGATTCTACGATAAGATTGTGAAATTTTTTCAAATGCACTGTCGTTATGGCTATATGATAACTCAAATAAACTCAAGACGGTTAATTAGCATAAATATGTATAGTTCATATTTTTACGCAACTTGGTATCGATTGCTTAGTGCATATGTACTAAAAAATCGATTCTACGCCCTATTATAAGATTGTGAAATTTTTCCAAATTCACTGTCGTTATGGCTATATGAAAACTCCAATAACATCAAAACGGCTAATTAGCATAAATATGTATAGTTCATATTTTTACGCAACTTGGTATCGATTGCTTAGTGCATATGTACCAAAAAATCTATTCTACGATAAGATTGTGAAATTTTTCCAAATACACCGTCGTTATGGCTATATGACAATTCAAATAACCTTAATATAAGATTGTGAAATTTTTCCAAATACACCGTCGTTATGGCTATATGACAATTCAAATAACCTCAAAACGGCTAATTAGCATAAATATGTATAGTTCATATTGTTACGCAACTTGGTATCGAGTGATTAATGTATATGTACTAAAAAATCGGTTCTGCATCTCAATATAAGATTGTGAAATTTTTCCAAATTCACTGTCGTTATGGCTGATTGGAATAAATATGCGAAGTTCATATTTTTACCCAACTTTTTATCGGTTACTTAGTGCATATGTACTAAAAAATCGATTCTACACCTTAATATAAGATTGTGAAATTTTTCCAAATTCACTGTCGTTATGGCTATATGAAAACTCCAATAACCTCAAAACGGCTAATTAGCATAAATATGTATAGTTCATATTTTTACGCAACTTGGTATCGATTGCTTAGTGCATATGTACTAAAAAATCGATTCTACCTTAATATAAGATTGGGAAATTTTTCCAAATACACTGTCGTTATGGCTATATGACAATTCAAAGAACCTCAACACGGCTAATTAGCATAAATATGTATAGTTCATACTTTTACGTAACTTGGTATCGATTGCTTAGTGCATATGTACCAAAAAAATCGATTCTACGATAAGATTGTGAAATTTTTCCAAATACACCGTCGTTATGGCTATATGACAATTCAAATAACCTCAAAACGGCTAATTAGCATAAATATGTATAGTTCATATTTTTACGCAACTTGGTATCGATTGCTTAATGTATATGTACTAAAAAATCGATTCTACACCTTAATATAAGATTGTGAAATTTTTCCAAATTCACTGTCGTTATGGCTATATGACAACTCCAATAACCTCAAAACGGCTAATTAGCATAAATATGTATAGTTCATATTTTTACGCAACTTGGTATCGAGTGCTTAATGTATATGTACTAAAAAATCGATTCTACACCTTAATATAAGATTGTGAAATTTTTCCAAATTCACCGTCGTTATGGCTAATTGGAATAAATATGCGAAGTTCATATTTTTACGCAACTTGGTATCGATTGCTTAGTGCATATGTACTAAAAAATCGATTCTACACCTTAATATAAGATTGTGAAATTTTTCCAAATTCACTGTCGTTATGGCTGTATGACAACTCCAATAACTTCAAAACGGCTAATTAGCATAAATATGTATAGTTCATATTTTTACGCAACTTGGTATCGATTGCTTAGTGCATATGTACTAAAAAATCGATTCTACGCCTTAATATAAGATTGTGAAATTTTTCCAAATTCACTGTCGTTATGGCTATATGACAACTCCAATAACCTCAAAACGGCTAATAAGCATAAATATGTATAGTTCATATTTTTACGCAACTTGGTATCGAGTGCTTAATGTATATGTACTAAAAAATCGGTTCTGCACCTCAACAAAAGATTGTAAAATTTTTCCAAATTCACTGTCGTTATGGCTAATTGGAATAAATATGCGAAGTTCCTATTTTTATGCAACTTGTTATCGATTGCTTAGTGCATATGTACTAAAAAATCGATTCTACGATAAGATTGTGAAATTTTTCCAAAAGCACTGTCGTTATGGCTATATGATAACTCCAATAAACTCAAAACGGCTCATTAGCATAAATATGTATAGTTCCTATTTTTATGCAACTTGTTATCGATTGCTTAGTGCATATGTACTAAAAAATCGATTCTACGATAAGATTGTGAAATTTTTCCAAAAGCACTGTCGTTATGGCTATATGATAACTCCAATAACCTCAAAACGGCAAATTAGCATAAATATGTATAGTTCATATTTTTACGCAACTTGGTATCGATTGCTTAGTGCATATGTACTAAAAAATCGATTCTACGCCTTAATATAAGATTGTGAAATTTTTCCAAATTCACTGTCGTTATGGCTATATGACAACTCCAATAACCTCAAAACAGCTAATTAGCATAAATATGTATAGTTCATATTTTTACGCAACTTGGTATCGAGTGCTTAATGTATATGTACTAAAAAATCGATTCTACACCTCAATATAAGATTGTGAAATTTTTCCAAATTCACTGTCGTTATGGCTAATTGGAATAAATATGCGAAGTTCATATTTTTACGCAACTTGGTATCGATTGCTTAGTGCATATGTACTAAAAAATCGATTCTAAACCTTAATATAAGATTGTGAAATTTTTCCAAATTCACTGTCGTTATGGCTGTATGACAACTCCAATAACTTCAAAACGGCTAATTAGCATAAATATGTATAGTTCATATTTTTACGCAACTTGGTATCGATTGCTTAGTGCATATGTACTAAAAAATCGATTCTACACCTTAATATAAGATTGTGAAATTTTTCCAAATTCACTGTCGTTATGGCTACATGATAACTCAAATAACCTCAAAACGGCTAATTAGCATAAATATGTATAGTTCATATTTTTACGCAACTTGGTATCGATTGCTTAGTGCATATGTACAAAAAAATTGATTCTACGCCTTAATATAAGATTGTGAAATTTTTCCAAATGCACTGTCGTTATGGCTATATGATAACTCAAATAACCTCAAAACGACTTATTAGCATAAATATGTATAGTTCATATTTTTACGCAACTTGGTATCGATTGCTTAGTGCATATGTACTAAAAAATCGATTCTACACCTTAATATAAGATTGAGAAATTTTTCCAAATTCACTGTCTTTATGGCTATGTGACAACTCCAATAACCTCAAAACGGCTAATTAACATAAATATGTATAGTTCATATTTTTACGCAACTTGGTATCGATTGCTTAGTGCATATGTACTAAAAAATCGATTCTACACCTTAATATAAGATTGTGAAATTTTTCCAAATTCACTGTCATTATGGTTATATGACAACTCAAATAAGATGAAATATTGCATATGTACTAAAAAATCGATTCTACGCCTTAATATAAGATTGGGAAATTTTTCCAAATGCACTGTCGTTACGCTATATGACTACTCAAATAACTCAAAACGGCTAATTAGCATAAATATGTATAGTTCATATTTTTACGCAACTTGGTATCGATTGCTTAGTTCATACGTACTAAAAAATCGAATCTACGCGTTAATATAAGATTGTGAATTTTTCAAAATACACTGTCGTTACGGCTATATGACAACTCCAATAACCTCAAAACAGCTAATTAGCATAAATATGTATAGTTCATATTTTTACGCAACTTGGTATCGGTTACTCAGTGCATATGTACTAAAAAATCGATTCTACACCTTAATATAAGATTGTGAAATTTTTCCAAATTTACTGTCGTTATTAGCATAAATATGTGTAGTTCATATTTTTACGCAACTTGGTATAGATTGCTTAGTGCATCTGTACTAAAAAATCGATTCTACGATAAGATTGTGAAATTTTTCCAAATTTACTGTCGTTATGGCTATATGATAACTCCAAAAACCTCAAAACGGTTAATTAGCATAAATATGTATAGTTCATATTTTTACGCAACTTGGTATCGATTGCTTAGTGCATATGTACTAAAAAATCGATTCTACGCCTTAATATAAGATTGTGAAATTTTTCCAAATTCACTGTCGTTATGGCTATATGACAACTCCAATAACATTAAAACGGCTAATTAGCATATATATGTATAGTTCATATTTTTACTCAACTTGGTATAGATTGCTTAATGTATATGTACTAAAAAATCGATTCTACCCTCAATATAAGATTGTGAAATTTTTCCAAATTCACTGTCGTTATGGCTAATTGGAAAAAATATTCGAAGTTCATATTTTTACGCAACTTTTTATAGATTTCTTAGTGCAAATGTACTAAAAAATCGATTCTACACCTTAATATAAGATTGTGAAATTTTTCCAAATTCACTGTCGTTATGGCTATATGACAACTCCAATAACCTCAAAACGGCTAATTAGCATAAATATGTATAGTTCATATTTTTACGCAACTTGGTATCGATTGCTTAATGTATATGTACTAAAAAATCGATTCTACGCCTTAATATAAGATTGTGAAATTTTTCCAAATACACTGTCGTTATGGCTAATTAGCATAAATATGTATAGTTCATATTTTTACGCAACTTGTCGATTGCTTAGTGCATATGCACTACAAAATCGATTCTACACCTTAATATAAGATTGTGAAATTTTTCCAAATTCACTGTCGTTATGGCTATATGACAACTCCAATAACCTCAAAACGGCTAATTAGCATAAATATGTATAGTTCATATTTTTACGCAACTTGGTATCGATTGCTTAGTGCATATGTACTAAAAAATCGATTCTACACCTTAATATAAGATTGTGAAATTTTTCCAAATTCACTGTCGTTATGGCTATATGACAACTCCAATAACCTCAAAACGGCTAATTAGCATAAATATGTATAGTTCATATTTTTACGCTACTTGCAATCGAGTGCATAATGTATATGTACTAAAAAATCGATTCTGCACCTCAATATAAGATTGTAAAATTTTTCCAAATTCACTGTCGTTATGGCTAATTGGAATAAATATGCGAAGTTCATATTTTTACGCAAATTGTTATCGATTGCTTAGTGCATATGTACTAAAAAATCGATTCTACACCTTAATATAAGATTGTGAAATTTTCCCAAATTCACTGTCGTTATGGCTGTATGACATCTCCAATAACGTCAAAACGGTTAATTATCATAAATATGTATAGTTCATATTTTTACGCAACTTGGTATCGAGTGCTTAATGTATATGTATTAAAAAATCGATTCTACACCTTAATATAAGATTGTAAAATTTTTTCAAATTCACCGTCGTTATGGCTAATTGGAATAAATATGCGAAGTTCATATTTTTACGCAACTTGTTATCGATTGCTTAGTGCATATGTTCTAAAAAATCGATTCTACGCCTTATTATAAGATTGTGAAATTTTTCCAAATTCACTGTCGTTATGGCTATATGAAAACTCCAATAACATCAAAACGGCTAATTAGCATAAATATGTATAGTTCATATTTTTACGCTACTTGCAATCGAGTGCATAATGTATATGTACTAAAAAATCGATTCTGCACCTCAATATAAGATTGTAAAATTTTTCCAAATTCACTGTCGTTATGGCTAATTGGAATAAATATGCGAAGTTCATATTTTTACGCAAATTGTTATCGATTGCTTAGTGCATATGTACTAAAAAATCGATCCTACACCTTAATATAAGATTGTGTAATTTTTCCAAATTCACTGTCGTTATGGTTATATGACAACTCCAATAACTCCAAAACAGCTAATTAGCATAACTATGGATAGTTCATATTTTTACGCAACTTGGTATCGATTGCTTAGTGCATATGTACTACAAAATCGATTCTACGCCTTATTATAAGATTGTGAAATTTTTCCAAATTCACTGTCGTTATGGCTATATGACAATTCAAATAACCTCAAAACGGCTAATTAGCATAAATATGTATAGTTCATATTTTTACGCAACTTGGTATCGAGTGATTAATGTATATGTACTAAAAAATCGATTCTACACCTTAATATACGATTGTGAAATTTTTCCAAATTCACTGTCGTTATGGCTATATGACAACTCCAATAACCTCAAAACGGCTAATTAGCATAAATATGTATAGTTCATATTTTTACGCTACTTGCAATCGAGTGCTTAATGTATATGTACTAAAAAATCGGTTCTGCATCTCAATATAAGATTGTGAAATTTTTCCAAATTCACTGTCGTTATGGCTGATTGGAATAAATATGCGAAGTTCATAATTTTACGCAACTTTTTATCGGTTACTTAGTGCATATGTACTAAAAAATCGATTCTACACCTTAATATAAGATTGTGAAATTTTTCCAAATTCACTGTCGTTATGGCTATATGACAACTCCAATAACCTCAAAACGGCTAATTAGCATAAATATGTATAGTTCATATTTTTACGCAACTTGGTATCGAGTGCTTAATGTATATGTACTAAAAAATCGGTTCTGCACCTCAATATAAGATTGTGAAATTTTTCCAAATTCACTGTCGTTATGGCTATATGACAACTCCAATAACCTCAAAACGGCTAATTAGCATAAATATGTATAGTTCATATTTTTACGCAACTTGGTATCGATTGCTTAGTGCATATGTACTAAAAAATCGATTCTACGATAAGATTGTGAAATTTTTTCAAATGCACTGTCGTTATGGCTATATGATAACTCAAATAAACTCAAGACGGTTAATTAGCATAAATATGTATAGTTCATATTTTTACGCAACTTGGTATCGATTGCTTAGTGCATATGTACCAAAAAATCTATTCTACGATAAGATTGTGAAATTTTTCCAAATTCACTGTCGTTATGGCTATATGAAAACTCCAATAACATCAAAACGGCTAATTAGCATAAATATGTATAGTTCATATTTTTACGCAACTTGGTATCGATTGCTTAGTGCATATGTACTAAAAAATCGATTCTACGCCTTATTATAAGATTGTGAAATTTTTCCAAATTCACTGTCGTTATGACTATATGAAAACTCCAATAACATCAAAACGGCTAATTAGCACAAATATGTATAGTTCATATTTTTACGCTACTTGCAATCGAGTGCTTAATGTATATGTACTAAAAAATCGGTTCTGCATCTCAATATAAGATTGTGAAATTTTTCCAAATTCACTGTCGTTATGGCTGATTGGAATAAATATGCGAAGTTCATATTTTTACGCAACTTTTTATCGGTTACTTAGTGCATATGTACTAAAAAATCGATTCTACACCTTAATATAAGATTGTGAAATTTTTCCAAATTCACTGTCGTTATGGCTACATGACAACTCCAATAATCTCAAAACGGCTAATTAGCTTAAATATGTATAGTTGATATTTTTACGCAATTTACAATCGAGTACTTAAAGTATATGTACTAAAAAATCGGTTCTGCACCTCAATATAAGATTGTGAAATTTTTCCAAATTCACTGTCGTTATGGCTATATGACAACTCCAATAACCTCAAAACGGCTAATTAGCATAAATATGTATAGTTCATATTTTTGCGCTACTTGCAATCGAGTGCTTAATGTATATGTACTAAAAAATCGGTTCTGCACCTCAATATAAGATTGTGAAATTTTTCCAAATTCACTGTCGTTATGGCTATATGACAACTCCAATAACCTCAAAACGGCTAATTAGCATAAATATGTATAGTTCATATTTTTACGCAACTTGGTATCGATTGCTTAGTGCATATGTACTAAAAAATCGATTCTACGATAAGATTGTGAAATTTTTTCAAATGCACTGTCGTTATGGCTATATGATAACTCAAATAAACTCAAGACGGTTAATTAGCATAAATATGTATAGTTCATATTTTTACGCAACTTGGTATCGATTGCTTAGTGCATATGTACTAAAAAATCGATTCTACGCCCTATTATAAGATTGTGAAATTTTTCCAAATTCACTGTCGTTATGGCTATATGAAAACTCCAATAACCTCAAAACGGCTAATTAGCATAAATATGTATAGTTCATATTTTTACGCAACTTGGTATCGATTGCTTAGTGCATATGTACTAAAAAATCGATTCTACGATAAGATTGTGAAATTTTTCCAAATACACTGTCGTTACGCTCTATGTCTACTCAAATAAGACGAAATAGTGCATATGTACTAAAAAATCGATTCTACACCTTAATATAAGATTGTGAAATTTTTCCAAATTCACTGTCGTTATGGTTATATGACAACTCCAATAACTTCAAAACAGCTAATTAGCACAACTATGGATAGTTCATATTTTTACGCAACTTGGTATCGATTGCTTAGTGCATATGTACTAAAAAATCGATTCTACGCCCTATTATAAGATTGTGAAATTTTTCCAAATACACTGTCGTTATGGCTATATGACTACTCAAATAAGATGAAATAGTGCATATGTACTAAAAAATCGATTCTACACCTTAATATAAGATTGTGAAATTTTTCCAAATTCACTGTCGTTATGGTTATATGACAACTCCAATAACTTCAAAACAGCTAATTAGCATAACT
>NW_026038260.1:0-39247 GCF_023373825.1 Bactrocera dorsalis
GGCAAAAGCTAAAAATCATAAATTGAACAACTTTCTGATGCTTCTTCACAGAAAGAATTGAAAAATCCGGAGGGGGGGGATATGTATGCAAGCTCATACAAAAACACGCTAACTTGTGGGCGAAGCTGTTCTAGCAGCAATGGAAGCGGTAACAATCGGATCGGCGATCGTTTGTTAGTTTCTTTCATGCATAACGAAACCATAATTAGGACAACGCAACTGAAGTGTCAATGGTGGTGCTGGTTGTAAGCGCTTTGAAAAGCCACGATGAGTACGCAGGTTCGAATCTCGGCAGAGTTTATTTTTAATTTGTTTGCCTTTTATTTTTATGACAATAGCTAAAATAATCATAAATTGAACATATTTCTGATGCTTCTTCACAGAAAGAAGTGACAAAAGTGGCAACATAGCTGTTTGTTCGACTTACAATATTTGTCAATTTCTAAAATATTTTTCCGTGGCTCGCAAAAATCAGCGTCCATATGTATGCGAGCTCATACATATGCATACATATTTACGCTCGTTTGTTGGCGAATCTGCTCACAGCGCTCAAGGGAAGCGGGTGACAATCGGCGGCCATTCCCTTTTTTTTTTTTTTTTTTTTGTTTATTTTTGTTCGGCACCGGCGATTGGTTGGCCGATACAACGGAGATGCGAAAGATGCTTGCGACACTTGTTATTATGAATGTGTGTATGTATATATGTATGTGGCTCGCATTTGCTTTCGTAAACCTACGGACAAATTTGCCAAAGAAATAATATATTTATGTTGACATATATGCCATAGAAATTCTACTGGTGCAAATTGGGAACATGAATAACGAAATAATGCGAATATGCATATTTCATGAAGGTCATTAATTTTCTTTGAAGCAATGAAGTTCATTTGATACATCTTCACTTTGTAATAGACCAATTAAATATAACTTTTTTGAAATAATTTAAAAATTAAAAAATATAATTAAATTATTTTTACCTAATTTATCACGATTTTTTAAAAAAAATAAAATTTTTATAATTTTTCTGATATGATACAAGATCATCATGCTGTGGAGGATTGGCATGTGGAACACCTAACACACGATCACATCGCTCAGCCTACTGATGTGAACGCGACAAATTATATTTTTAAACAGCCCCTTTGTGAGGGCTAATCATTAAGCTTAGTCAGCCGGAATGATTTGGTTGAGATTCAAAACACAACAGGTTTGGTTCATGTATGCTCTGAATCTGTCCTTTATTGAAAATATAAGGGTATTTATACATTTTGGTTTAACTGACTCTTCCATGACTCCGCCCCGTGTATTTCCAGTCAAAACCCGGAAAAGTATAAAGGCAGCCAATCAAAGTGATTGCTGACCTTGCAGAATGCATTACAATGCGACTATACTGTTTACTCATTAGGTTGCAACACTTGTTATTTTTAGAGTGCATTGACCGTGTTGTTTGCACATATTGATTGCAACATAGAAAATATTATTATTGAATTTCGTCTCGTTTGTAATGCGAAACTCTTTTGTGTATGTCGCTTTGCTTATGTATTCTTGTGTGGTCTTTACAAATGTGACTAATTCATGAATTTGCTTATTATAATTTATGAGTGCTTGGTAAGTGGCATTTAGGTAGGACCACTACACCCTTGCCCTTGAGAAAAATTTATTACGTGAAAAGAATGAACGGAATGATTTTTTTTTTGGTGAAGTCATGGAGTCGCTTTACATTGTTACGTATTTTTTTTTTTTTTGCTTTTGTTTGCATTTTATGTGTTGTGTGTTTACAGAATATGACACTTAATTTTTGAGTGTTGTTATTTTTATAATGTGGGTTTGTTGTTAAAAATTTTTTTTTTTTTTTTTTTTTTTTTTTTTTTACTTATGGTAACGTGAGTGTATGTACATAAATATAAGTGTGTTTATTTTGGTTATCTTCTTAGCGTATCTTATTTGTAACATATGATTAGAAAGTGTGAGTAAAATATTTGTATTTATTAATAGCTAATGTTTGCATATGCCTAATTTATATTCAATTTTGTTTTTGTTCTACATATGTGCCTAAGTATTTTTTTAATTGGTTATTGTGGAACTCTTTACATTTATTTTTTATTTTAACAATTGAATTTGTTCCATTTGTATTTACAATGTTGTATGGCCCGTGGTATGGACTCTGGTGTTTTAGTTTATTTTCATTTTTTATGTACACCATGTCTCCGATTTCAAAATTTGATTTGTTTGTGTTTTTGTCATATTCTTGTTTTCTTTTAATTTTTACCGCGTTTATTAGTTTTCTGGCATTTGTAATTGAGTTTTTTAGACGACTATGCAATTCGTTCGCATAATTGTCAATGTCATAACATTTATTTTCTTTATTTATTTTGTCGCTTGGTAGTGACGGCAATTTTCCATACACCAATTCATAGGGTGAATAACCAGTGTCTGTGTGTGGTGTTGTGTTAAATGCAAATGTATAATATGGTATCCACTTATGCCATTCGTAATCGTCAGCAAAGGTGAGTAAATATTCGTTTAATTTTCTGTGGTTTCGTTCTAGTGACCCAATTGTTTGATGGTGATACGGAGCTGAGAATATTTGCTTCGTATTCAATAATGTGCACACGTTGTGCATTAATTCATTAACAAATTCTGTGCCTCTGTCTGATTTCAATGTTTGTATGAAGCCATGCTTCAGAATAAGTTGTTCGACTAGTGTTGTTGCAATTGTTTTTGCGTCTTTTGTTTCAATGGGATGAGCTATGACGAATTTCGATAAATCGCATTGCATCGTTAATATGTATCTGTAGCCGTTTGAGATACGAAGTGGGCCTATTGTGTCGATTGAGACTGTACTGAAGGTTGATGTCGGCGTGTCTGTCACTACGAGCGGTTCTTTAATGTGTTTTGTTGTTTTATTCTGTGCACATTTCGTGCAATTGTTTATAAATTCTTTTACCATTTGCCGCATGTTTTTCCATGTGTATCTTTGTTTCAATTTTAAAATTGTCTTCCTAACGCCTAAATGACCTGATATGTTGGAAGTATGGAATTCATCTATTAATTTGTATTTTAATATTGTACTTTTTATTTCTTCTGGAGCTCTATATAATATTATGTTTAGTGGCGCGCTTTTCTTGTTTTCGATTTTATTAAATTTTTCTTTGAATGCATTCATATCTATATTCTTTAATATATATTCCTGTTCACAAAGGGCTAGCTCCTTTATATGTGAATTGTGCATAGCACTATGTAGTTTCTCCAACATTGAATCTAGTTTCAAAGGGTCATCGCTACATGTAACTTGCACTTCTTTATTAATTATTTCAATCGTAACGTTACTTTCTTTATCAATTTTAAATTTCAATTTTTTCAAATTCTTTACGTCATTAAAAGATGTACATTCCCATATGTGAAGTTGATCAGACTTCTTAGGAGATGTATCTTTAATGCGTTTCCCGGGTATATGTTCATGCGCTTTATATTCTATATTTCTTTGCGCTTTTATATTTTCATTATTGCATGCATGCTTAATTTCTTCATTTTTATTAATTTTTGCGGCCTTGCTCCTTGTTAATATGTTAATTTTTATATCTTCCACGTCATTTTCTGTAGTGGGTATCATTGCTTTAAGTGTGTCGCTATCTATTTTGATGCGTGACAGTGCATCTGCGTTCGTGTTTATTTTGCCTTGTTTGTAAATAATTTCGAAGTCATAGTCAGATAAATCTATTCTGATTCTTGTCATTTTTGATGACGGATTTCTATGTGTAAATAGTGAAACTAACGGCCTGTGGTCGGTTACGACTATAAATTTTCTGCCGTAAAGGTATGTCCTGAATTGGGTGATGCCCCAATGAATTGCTAATAACTCTTTTTCAATTATGGGCTTGTTGATGTCGTGTTTTTGTAAGGCTTTGCTTGCATACGCGATTGGCAAATCATGACCTATTTCGCCTTGCGATAGTATCGCTCCTAGGGCAAAGTCAGATGCGTCAGTTGTTAATATAAATGGTTTGTCGGAATCTGGGTATTGAAGAATAGGTGGGTTTATTAATTTGTCTTTTAATGTATTAAATGCTTTTTCGCATTCTTCTGACCAAATGAATGGTTGTCCCTTTTTTAACAGTGTGTTTAAACATTTTGCTGTTAGTGCAAAGTCGGGTATGAATCGTCTATAGTAATTGCAAAATGCAATGAATCTTCGTGTTTCATCTGCATTCGTTGGTGTGGGGTACTTGCGTACAGTATCGCATTTGGCAGGGTCAGTTTTGACACCTTTATCAGTGATTAAATGTCCGAGGTAGAGGACTTCTGGTTTCAAAAATTGACATTTACTGGCATTTAGTTTTAGGTTATATTTCTTTAATCTTTCAAATACTTCTATTAAATTTTTGTTATGGTGTTTGATTGAACATCCAAATACGATAATGTCGTCTACATAGAGAAAAGCTTCTGATTTTAATCCTGATAGCGCTATTGTCAACATGCGTTGGAAGCTATTTGATGAAATCTTTAATCCAAAAGGTAGTCGTTTGAACTGATAG
Source organism: Bactrocera dorsalis (assembly GCF_023373825.1). NCBI lineage: Eukaryota > Metazoa > Arthropoda > Insecta > Diptera > Tephritidae > Bactrocera > Bactrocera dorsalis. Next base: position 4,535 of record NW_026038260.1, read on the forward strand.
TGGCCATCTTGTGTGGAGAATGCTGTTGGTGGTCTAGAGTCGGTGTCTAGTGGGATTTGGTGAAAAGAACTGGTCATATCTAAAGTTGTGAAATATTTTGCTCTTCCAAGCGTGTCCAAGATGTCTTCTAGTCTTGTTAATGGGAATTTGTCGTTGACGATTTTGTCGTTTAGTTTTCTATAGTCTACTACTAGTCGCCATTTTTGGTTGCCATTTTCGTCATTCTTTTTTGGTACTAGGAGTAATGGGGAATTATAGGGGCTAACTGATGGTTCGATAATATCGTCTTCAATTAAATTTTCTATTTGTTTTTGAATTTCTTCCTGCTGCGAATACGGTAGTCTATAATTTTTTATGTAAACTGGTGAATTGTCTATGAGATTTAGCTTTTGTGTATAAAAAGAGTTTGTGGAAAGACTTTCGCCTTCGAGATGGAATATTGATTGATACTTTTGGAGTATTTCGTGTAGCTCGTTTTCTGTTTGTTTGTCTACGTTACCTAATTTTAATTCTTTTATTAATTTATTGAAGCGGTTGCTGTTGTAAATATTCGGTTTTTGATATGCTGTCATAATATTGTAATCTGATAAATTCTCTGTTATACATTTTATTTGTTTAATTTTAGCTGTATGATTATTGACATTTATGATTTTTATGTGGCAATTGCCTTTTGCAGGTGCTATTGAATTGGCTAGGAATACTCCCTGTTCTATTTCCTGATTTAAAATTATGCTATCTTCGTTTATATTTAGATCTATTGGTACTATAACCTCTGTTCTGGGCGGTACTTCTAAGATTCTATTTGACTGTATTTGTGTATCTATTATTAACGTGTGTTCATAGTTGTTAATTGTTGCAGTTAGAGTGAATGTTTCGTAGTCAATTTTGCATAAATGTGTGACTAAAAAATCTCTGCCTAAAATTCCATCGGTTGTGGTGGGGAATTCGTCTGTGACTAAATGAAAATCAATGCTAGTGCTATCTTTTCCTACTTGAAAAGTTAGCTTAGCTGTGCCTAATGAAGTGATTTTGTCTTTTGTGATTCCCGTTAAATTGCTTTTATTGTTACTATCGTAATCGAATTCATTGTTGAAAGGGTTTTTGCATATGGATATGTCAGCTCCTGTGTCGATTAGAAATGTCATGGGTTTGTTGAATTGTGTATTAAAAATTGTAATGAAATTTGTTAAATTCTGAGTGATGACATATATTTTATTTATATTTGTATCTTGCGAATACCCGGAGGAGGTTAATTGTCGTCCTCCGGGTCGCCTACGTTTCCCTGGAATTGCAGGAAATTTACGTGGCGACCGTTTCTGTTGAATTGAGCACCTTGTCTATTATTATTGGGCCTGTTGTTGTAGTTATTACTATTGGTCGGTCTAAAATTGTTGCGGTTGTTGTTGTTATAATTGTTTTGTCTTTGTACACTATTATTATTATGAAAAGTGTTATTGTTGTTATTATTCCTAGGATAATTGTCATTTCTGAAATTATTGTTAGTATATCTGTTGAAATTGTTGTTGCTTGAATTGTTGTTGTTTCTAAAATTGTTGTTATTGGGGTATCTCCTTTGGTCATTGGTGCGATTATTGTATCGTTTATTATTTGAGATAATCATAACTCTTGAATTGTTGTTTTCAATAACCTGTTCAAGTTCTAGGGCTAGGTCCACCGCTGTGTCTAGCGATTTTGGAAGTGCGGAGAAGACAGTTTGTTTGAATTGGTCGTTTAAACCATTTTTAAATACAGTTAAGCTGTATTGCTCATTTAGTTGGGTGACGAGTGCTTTTTGTTCAGTAGTGGCATTAGGGCCAATTTGTGATATTTGAAGTTTATTTAGTTCAGATATTAAATAGAGAATTTTATTTTTGTAATTAGTTATATTTAGGTTTCTTTGTGTTAAGCTGGCTAGTTGATTTTGTAGTTTTGGTATAGTTGTCGTGCTTTTATATTTATTTGTCAATAAGTTTTTTAGGTCTTCTAGTGTTGTGGGCGGTTGTATTGCAGTTATATTCGTTCGTACTATTTGTGATAGTTTTACATAAATAATAAAGTCAATCAGTGCTATTTTGCCTGTAGGTGTTAATCCATTGTAGACTATTTCTACAATTTTTAGAAATGATTCTAACTCTTTATGATTTCCCGAAAAGTTGGGAATAGCTTTTGTAGCCATTTCTAAATTGAATTCAGACATGGTTCTTGTTGTGGTATGGGATTCAGTGTTTGAATTTTCAGAATTCGAAGTGATTGGTGTGGATATTGAGTGTGGTATTGACATATCAATGTTGTAATGCGCTAGAATTTTTATTAATTTGTCTCGCAAATGCCAGAAAATTTCTAAACATATATCTCTGTGTTCTTTTGATAATTTCTCTTTGTATACATTTAGTGTACTTCGTATTGATTCGAGTGTTACGAATAGTGTTTGCAGATGCTTTTGCACTGTGTCTTCTTTTATTTTTATAGTTTTATTTAAGCATTTATATGCTCTATTGAAATTTTCTTTCTCAATTAAAATATGCTGATAAATTTTTTGCCATGTGGCCATTATATATTTTTATTCATATTTATATTTGTGCCTGTTGTCTAACAAGGCTACGCTTTAGTTTGTTGAAAATTTGCTTTATGATAAATGATAATATGATAATTGTGACAATTATTGTTAGAAAAATTTCTAAATAGCTTGTGCTTGTAATGTTGTCTTTTAAAATATTGTTATTATTATTATTATTATTGAAGTTGGAAGTTTCTTTATATTTTTTTTTAAAGTTTTTTCAAATTAGTCAGCTGCTTCTGTACCTCCCTCTTTGTGTCTGTGCTGGTTGACAGGTTGAGCTGATGGTATAAGATCGCCTTGGCTCTGCGTTGTTGGAATCTTCTGCCGGCGCGTTTCCTTTTTTCCCTTGGTGGTGGTGTAAGAGGGCGTTTTATCGCCTGCTGTCGACGCTTATACTCTTCGATTGTTATAGGTTTGGGGCCCGCGTCTTTTGGGGTCGGCACGTATGCTGGTTGTTGGGTGCTATCGTCCGTCGTGGTGGCTGCTGGTGTGTATTGTTGTGCTCTCAATAGCCTTTCGTACTTCAGTTTGAGGGCGTCAAATTCTGCTTTTGGTACGAATTCGGTGTATTGGTCCTCTGGTGCCATGTAGATGATTGAAGTAATTTGCAGTAGTGGGCTGATGAAATGTTGTTGCTGCAGGATTTGAAATTATGTCCTTCGTTCAATTGGACAGTTTGATGTGTGTACCAGCAAATTTGGTTCGTGACTGCAGTAATAAAATTTAATGAAAATAGGATCAGCAGACAGGATCAAAAGTTTTGGTTCGCAGGATCGCCATGTGGAGGATTGGCATGTGGAACACCTAACACACGATCACATCGCTCAGCCTACTGATGTGAACGCGACAAATTATATTTTTAAACAGCCCCTTTGTGAGGGCTAATCATTAAGCTTAGTCAGCCGGAATGATTTGGTTGAGATTCAAAACACAACAGGTTTGGTTCATGTATGCTCTGAATCTGTCCTTTATTGAAAATATAAGGGTATTTATACATTTTGGTTTAACTGACTCTTCCATGACTCCGCCCCGTGTATTTCCAGTCAAAACCCGGAAAAGTATAAAGGCAGCCAATCAAAGTGATTGCTGACCTTGCAGAATGCATTACAATGCGACTATACTGTTTACTCATTAGGTTGCAACACTTGTTATTTTTAGAGTGCATTGACCGTGTTGTTTGCACATATTGATTGCAACATAGAAAATATTATTATTGAATTTCGTCTCGTTTGTAATGCGAAACTCTTTTGTGTATGTCGCTTTGCTTATGTATTCTTGTGTGGTCTTTACAAATGTGACTAATTCATGAATTTGCTTATTATAATTTATGAGTGCTTGGTAAGTGGCATTTAGGTAGGGCCACTACAAGACGAAGAAGGTTAATTAATTTAAATATGTTAAACTAATGATTTGGAGCAACTCATTATCGATTGATAAATGTGTTTATACAAGAAAATCGTCTTTATGCTTAAATATTAGGTTGTGGAATTTTTGCAAATTAACTGCCGTTATGGATTTATGTCCACTTTAGTGCGAAGAAGAAGGTTTATTAACTTAAATATGTGAATTTAATGCTTTGAAGCATCTCATTATCGATTGATAATTGTGTTTATACAAGAAAATCGACTTTATACTTAAATATTAGGTTGTGGAATTCTTGCAAATTAACTGCCGTTATGGCTTTATGTCCACTTCAGTGCGATGAAGAAGGTTAATTATTTTAAGCATCTCATTATCGATTGATAAATGTGTTTATACAAGAAAATCGACGTTGTACTTAAACATAAGGTTGTGGAATTCTTGCAAATTCACTGCCGTTATGGATTTATGTCCACTTCAGTGCGATGAAGAAGGTTTATTAACTTAAATATGTGAATATAATGATTTGAAGCAACTCACTATCGATTGATAAATGTGTTTATACAAGAAAATCGTCGTTGTACTTAAACATAAGGTTGTGGAATTCTTGCAAATTCACTGCCGTTATGGATTTATGTCCACTTCAGTGCGATGAAGAAGGTTAATTAACTTAAATATGTGAATTTAATGATTTGAAGCAACTCATTATCGATTGATAAATGTGTTTATACAAGAAAATCGTCTTTATACTTAAATATTAGGTTGTGGAATTCTTGCAAATTAACTGCCGTTATAGATTTATGTCCACTTCAGTGCGATGAAGAAGGTTAATTAACTTAAATATGTGAATATAATGATTTGAAGCAACTCATTATCGATTGATAAATGTGTTTATACAAGAAAATCGGCTTTATACTTAAACATAAGGTTGTGGAATTATTGCAAATTAACTGCCGTTATGGATTTATGTCCACTTCAGTGCGATGAAGAAGGTTAATTAACTTAAATGTGTGAATTTAATGATTTGAAGCAACTCATTATCGATTGATAAATGTGTTTATACAAGAAAATCGACTTTATACTTAAATATTAGGTTGTGGAATTCTTGCAAATTAACTGCCGTTATGGATTTATGTCCACTTCAGTGCGATGAAGAAGGTTAATTAACTTAAATATGTGAATATAATGATTTGAAGCAACTCATTATCGATTGATAAATGTGTTTATACAAGAAAATCGACTTTATACTTAAATATTAGGTTGTGGAATTCTTGCAAATTAACTGCCGTTATGGATTTATGTCCACTTCAGTGCGATGAAGAAGGTTAATTAACTTAAATATGTGAATTTAATGATTTGAAGCATCTCATTATCGATTGATAAATGTGTTTATACAAGAAAATCGACTTTATACTTAAACATAAGGTTGTGGAATTCTTGCAAATTCACTGCCGTTATGGATTTATGTCCACTTCAGTGCGATGAAGAAGGTTAATTAACTTAAATATGTGAATTTAATGATTTGAAGCAACTCATTATCGATTGATAAATGTGTTTATACAAGAAAATCGACTTTATACTTAAACATAAGGTTGTGGAATTCTTGCAAATTCACTGCCGTTATGGATTTATGTCCACTTCAGTGCGATGAAGAAGGTTAATTAACTTAAATATGTGAATTTAATGATTTGAAGCAACTCATTATCGACTGATAAATGTGTTTATACAAGAAAATCGACTTTATACTTAAACATAAGGTTGTGGAATTCTTGCAAATTCACTGCCGTTATGGATTTATGTCCACTTCAGTGCGATGAAGAAGGTTAATTAACTTAAATATGTGAATTTAATGATTTGAAGCAACTTATTATCGACTGATAAATGTGTTTATACAAGAAAATCGTCTTTATACTTAAACATAAGGTTGTGGAATTCTTGCAAATTCACTGCCGTTATGGATTTATGTCCACTTCAGTGCGATGAAGAAGGTTAATTAACTTAAATATGTGAATATAATGATTTGAAGCAACTCATTATCGATTGATAAATGTGTTTATACAAGAAAATCGTCGTTGTACTTAAACATAAGGTTGTGGAATTCTTGCAAATTCACTGCCGTTATGGATTTATGTCCACTTCAGTGCGATGAAGAAGGTTAATTAACTTAAATATGTGAATTTAATGATTTGAAGCAACTCATTATCGATTGATAAATGTGTTTATACAAGAAAATCGTCTTTATACTTAAATATTAGGTTGTGGAATTCTTGCAAATTAACTGCCGTTATGGATTTATGTCCACTTCAGTGCGATGAAGAAGGTTAATTAACTTAAATATGTGAATATAATGATTTGAAGCAACTCATTATCGATTGATAAATGTGTTTATACAAGAAAATCGACTTTATACTTAAATATTAGGTTGTGGAATTCTTGCAAATTAACTGCCGTTATGGATTTATGTCCACTTCAGTGCGATGAAGAAGGTTAATTAACTTAAATATGTGAATTTAATGATTTGAAGCAACTCATTATCGACTGATAAATGTGTTTATACAAGAAAATCGACTTTATACTTAAACATAAGGTTGTGGAATTCTTGCAAATTCACTGCCGTTATGGATTTATGTCCACTTCAGTGCGATGAAGAAGGTTAATTAACTTAAATATGTGAATATAATGATTTGAAGCAACTCATTATCGATTGATAAATGTGTTTATACAAGAAAATCGTCGTTGTACTTAAACATAAGGTTGTGGAATTCTTGCAAATTCACTGCCGTTATGGATTTATGTCCACTTCAGTGCGATGAAGAAGGTTAATTAACTTAAATATGTGAATTTAATGATTTGAAGCAACTCATTATCGATTGATAAATGTGTTTATACAAGAAAATCGTCTTTATACTTAAATATAAGGTTGTGGAATTCTTGCAAATTAACTGCCGTTATGGATTTATGTCCACTTCAGTGCGATGAAGAAGGTTAATTAACTTAAATATGTGAATTTAATGATTTGAAGCAATTCATTATTGATTGATAAATGTGTTTATACAAGAAAATCGTCGTTGTACTTAAACATAAGGTTGTGGAATTCTTGCAAATTAACTGCCGTTATGGATTTATGTCCACTTCAGTGCGATGAAGAAGGTTAATTAACTTAAATATGTGAATTTAATGATTTGAAGCAACTCATTATCGATTGATAAATGTGTTTATACAAGAAAATCGACTTTATACTTAAATATTAGGTTGTGGAATTCTTGCAAATTAACTGCCGTTATGGATTTATGTCCACTTCAGTGCGATGAAGAAGGTTAATTAACTTAAATATGTGAATATAATGATTTGAAGCAACTCATTATCGATTGATAAATGTGTTTATACAAGAAAATCGACTTTATACTTAAATATTAGGTTGTGGAATTCTTGCAAATTAACTGCCGTTATGGATTTATGTCCACTTCAGTGCGATGAAGAAGGTTAATTAACTTAAATATGTGAATTTAATGATTTGAAGCAACTCATTATCGATTGATAAATGTGTTTATACAAGAAAATCGACTTTATACTTAAACATAAGGTTGTGGAATTCTTGCAAATTCACTGCCGTTATGGATTTATGTCCACTTCAGTGCGATGAAGAAGGTTAATTAACTTAAATATGTGAATTTAATGATTTGAAGCAACTCATTATCGATTGATAAATGTGTTTATACAAGAAAATCGACTTTATACTTAAACATAAGGTTGTGGAATTCTTGCAAATTAACTGCCGTTATGGATTTATGTCCACTTCAGTGCGATGAAGAAGGTTAATTAACTTAAATATGTGAATTTAATGATTTGAAGCAACTCATTATCGATTGATAAATGTGTTTATACAAGAAAATCGTCCTTGTACTTGACTATAAGGTTGTGGAATTCTTGCAAATTCACTGCCGTTATGGATTTATGTCCACTTCAGTGCGATGAAGAAGGTTAATTAACTTAAATATGTGAATTTAATGATTTGAAGCAACTCATTATCGATTGATAAATGTGTTTATACAAGAAAATCGTTTTTATACTTAAATATTAGGTTGTGGAATTCTTGCAAATTAACTGCCGTTATGGATTTATGTCCACTTCAGTGCGATGAAGAAGGTTAATTAACTTAAATATGTGAATTTAATGATTTGAAGCAACTCATTATCGATTGATAAATGTGTTTATACAAGAAAATCGTCGTTGTACTTAAATATTAGGTTGTGGAATTCTTGCAAATTAACTGCCGTTATGGATTTATGTCCACTTCAGTGCGATGAAGAAGGTTAATTAACTTAAATATGTGAATATAATGATTTGAAGCAACTCATTATCGATTGATAAATGTGTTTATACAAGAAAATCGTCGTTGTACTTAAATATTAGGTTGTGGAATTCTTGCAAATTCACTGCCGTTATGGATTTATGTCCACTTCAGTGCGATGAAGAAGGTTAATTAACTTAAATATGTGAATTTAATGATTTGAAGCAACTCATTATCGACTGATAAATGTGTTTATACAAGAAAATCGACTTTATACTTAAACATAAGGTTGTGGAATTCTTGCAAATTCACTGCCGTTATGGATTTATGTCCACTTCAGTGCGATGAAGAAGGTTAATTAACTTAAATATGTGAATTTAATGATTTGAAGCAACTCATTATCGATTGATAAATGTGTTTATACAAGAAAATCGTCTTTGTACTTAAACATAAGGTTGTGGAATTCTTGCAAATTCACTGCCGTTATGGATTTATGTCCACTTCAGTGCGATGAAGAAGGTTAATTAACTTAAATATGTGAATTTAATGATTTGAAGCAACTCATTATCGATTGATAAATGTGTTTATACAAGAAAATCGTCTTTATACTTAAATATTAGGTTGTGGAATTCTTGCAAATTCACTGCCGTTATGGATTTATGTCCACTTCAGTGCGATGAAGAAGGTTAATTAACTTAAATATGTGAATTTAATGATTTGAAGCAACTCATTATCGACTGATAAATGTGTTTATACAAGAAAATCGTCTTTATACTTAAACATAAGGTTGTGGAATTCTTGCAAATTAACTGCCGTTATGGATTTATGTCCACTTCAGTGCGATGAAGAAGGTTAATTAACTTAAATATGTGAATATAATGATTTGAAGCAACTCATTATCGATTGATAAATGTGTTTATACAAGAAAATCGTCTTTATACTTAAACATTAGGTTGTGGAATTCTTGCAAATTAACTGCCGTTATGGATTTATGTCCACTTCAGTGCGATGAAGAAGGTTAATTAACTTAAATATGTGAATTTAATGATTTGAAGCAACTCATTATCGACTGATAAATGTGTTTATACAAGAAAATCGACTTTATACTTAAACATAAGGTTGTGGAATTCTTGCAAATTCACTGCCGTTATGGATTTATGTCCACTTCAGTGCGATGAAGAAGGTTAATTAACTTAAATATGTGAATTTAATGATTTGAAGCAACTCATTATCGATTGATAAATGTGTTTATACAAGAAAATCGTCTTTATACTTAAACATAAGGTTGTGGAATTCTTGCAAATTCACTGCCGTTATGGATTTATGTCCACTTCAGTGCGATGAAGAAGGTTAATTAACTTAAATATGTGAATTTAATGATTTGAAGCAACTCATTATCGATTGATAAATGTGTTTATACAAGAAAATCGACTTTATACTTAAACATAAGGTTGTGGAATTCTTGCAAATTCACTGCCGTTATGGATTTATGTCCACTTCAGTGCGATGAAGAAGGTTAATTAACTTAAATATGTGAATTTAATGATTTGAAGCAACTCATTATCGATTGATAAATGTGTTTATACAAGAAAATCGTCGTTATACTTAAACATAAGGTTGTGGAATTCTTGCAAATTCACTGCCGTTATGGATTTATGTCCACTTCAGTGCGATGAAGAAGGTTAATTAACTTAAATATGTGAATTTAATGATTTGAAGCAACTCATTATCGATTGATAAATGTGTTTATACAAGAAAATCGTCGTTGTACTTAAACATAAGGTTGTGGAATTCTTGCAAATTCACTGCCGTTATGGATTTATGTCCACTTCAGTGCGATGAAGAAGGTTAATTAACTTAAATATGTGAATTTAATGATTTGAAGCAACTCATTATCGACTGATAAATGTGTTTATACAAGAAAATCGACTTTATACTTAAACATAAGGTTGTGGAATTCTTGCAAATTCACTGCCGTTATGGATTTATGTCCACTTCAGTGCGATGAAGAAGGTTAATTAACTTAAATATGTGAATTTAATGATTTGAAGCAACTCATTATCGATTGATAAATGTGTTTATACAAGAAAATCGTCGTTGTACTTAAACATAAGGTTGTGGAATTCTTGCAAATTAACTGCCGTTATGGATTTATGTCCACTTCAGTGCGATGAAGAAGGTTAATTAACTTAAATATGTGAATTTAATGATTTGAAGCAACTCATTATCGATTGATAAATGTGTTTATACAAGAAAATCGTCGTTTTACTTAAATATTAGGTTGTGGAATTCTAGCGAATTCACTACCGTTATGGCTTTATGTCCACTTCAGTGCGATGAAGAAGGGTAATTAACTTAAATATGTGAATTTAATGATTTGAAGCAACTCATTATCGATTGATAAATGTGTTTATACAAGAAAATCGTCGTTGTACTTAAACATAAGGTTGTGGAATTCTTGCAAATTAACTGCCGTTATGGATTTATGTCCACTTCAGTGCGATGAAGAAGGTTAATTAACTTAAATATGTGAATATTATGATTTGAAGCATCTCTTTATCGATTGATAAATGTGTTGTACAAGAAAATCGACTTTATACTTAAATATTATGTTGTGGAATTCTTGCAAATTAACTGCCGTTATGGATTTATGTCCACTTCAGTGCGATGAAGAAGGTTAATTAACTTAAATATGTGAATATTATGATTTGAAGCAACTCATTATCGATTGATAAATGTGTTTATACAAGAAAATCGACTTTATACTTAAACATAAGGTTGTGGAATTATTGCAAATTCACTGCCGTTATGGCTTTATGTCCACTTCAGTGCGATGAAGAAGGTTAATTAACTTAAATATGTGAATTTTATGATTTGAAGCATCTCATTATCGATTGATAAATGTGTTTATACAAGAAAATCGACTTTATACTTAAATATTAGGTTGTGGAATTCTTGCAAATTAACTGCCGTTATGGATTTATGTCCACTTCAGTGCGATGAAGAAGGTTAATTAACTTAAATATGTGAATTTAATGATTTGAAGCAACTCATTATCGATTGATAAATGTGTTTATACAAGAAAATCGACTTTATACTTAAACATAAGGTTGTGGAATTATTGCAAATTCACTGCCGTTATGGCTTTATGTCCACTTCAGTGCGATGAAGAAGGTTAATTAACTTAAATATGTGAATTTTATGATTTGAAGCAACTCATTATCGATTGATAAATGTGTTTATACAAGAAAATCGACTTTATACTTAAATATTAGGTTGTGGAATTCTTGCAAATTAACTGCCGTTATGGATTTATGTCCACTTCAGTGCGATGAAGAAGGTTAATTAACTTAAATATGTGAATATAATGATTTGAAGCAACTCATTATCGATTGATAAATGTGTTTATACAAGAAAATCGACTTTATACTTAAATATTAGGTTGTGGAATTCTTGCAAATTAACTGCCGTTATGGATTTATGTCCACTTCAGTGCGATGAAGAAGGTTAATTAACTTAAATATGTGAATTTAATGATTTGAAGCAACTCATTATCGATTGATAAATGTGTTTATACAAGAAAATCGTCGTTGTACTTAAACATAAGGTTGTGGAATTCTTGCAAATTCACTGCCGTTATGGATTTATGTCCACTTCAGTGCGATGAAGAAGGTTAATTAACTTAAATATGTGAATTTTATGATTTGAAGCAACTCATTATCGATTGATAAATGTGTTTATACAAGAAAATCGACTTTATACTTAAACATAAGGTTGTGGAATTCTTGCAAATTCACTGCCGTTATGGATTTATGTCCACTTCAGTGCGATGAAGAAGGTTAATTAACTTAAATATGTGAATTTAATGATTTGAAGCAACTCATTATCGATTGATAAATGTGTTTATACAAGAAAATCGTCGTTGTACTTAAACATAAGGTTGTGGAATTCTTGCAAATTCACTGCCGTTATGGATTTATGTCCACTTCAGTGCGATGAAGAAGGTTAATTAACTTAAATATGTGAATTTAATGATTTGAAGCAACTCATTATCGATTGATAAATGTGTTTATACAAGAAAATCGTCATTGTACTTAAATATTAGGTTGTGGAATTCTTGCAAATTCACTGCCGTTATGGATTTATGTCCACTTCAGTGCGATGAAGAAGGTTAATTAACTTAAATATGTGAATATAATGATTTGAAGCAACTCACTATCGATTGATAAATGTGTTTATACAAGCAAATCGTCTTTACACTTTAACAATAGGTTGCGGAATTCTTGCAAATTAACTGCCGTTATGGATTTATGTCCACTTCAGTGCGATGAAGAAGGTTAATTAACTTAAATATGTGAATTTAATGATTTGAAGCAACTCATTATCGATTGATAAATGTGTTTATACAAGAAAATCGTCGTTGTACTTAAATATTAGGTTGTGGAATTCTTGCAAATTAACTGCCGTTATGGATTTATGTCCACTTCAGTGCGATGAAGAAGGTTAATTAACTTAAATATGTGAATATAATGATTTGAAGCAACTCATTATCGATTGATAAATGTGTTTATACAAGAAAATCGTCTTTATACTTAAACATAAGGTTGTGGAATTCTTGCAAATTAACTGCCGTTATGGATTTATGTCCACTTCAGTGCGATGAAGAAGGTTAATTAACTTAAATATGTGAATTTTATGATTTGAAGCATCTCATTATCGATTGATAAATGTGTTTATACAAGAAAATCGACTTTATACTTAAATATTAGGTTGTGGAATTCTTGCAAATTAACTGCCGTTATGGATTTATGTCCACTTCAGTGCGATGAAGAAGGTTAATTAACTTAAATATGTGAATTTAATGATTTGAAGCAACTCATTATCGATTGATAAATGTGTTTATACAAGAAAATCGACTTTATACTTAAATATAAGGTTGTGGAATTCTTGCAAATTCACTGCCGTTATGGATTTATGTCCACTTCAGTGCGATGAAGAAGGTTAATTAACTTAAATATGTGAATTTAATGATTTGAAGCAACTCATTATCGATTGATAAATGTGTTTATACAAGAAAATCGTCGTTGTACTTAAATATTAGGTTGTGGAATTCTTGCAAATTAACTGCCGTTATGGATTTATGTCCACTTCAGTGCGATGAAGAAGGTTAATTAACTTAAATATGTGAATATAATGATTTGAAGCAACTCATTATCGATTGATAAATGTGTTTATACAAGAAAATCGTCTTTATACTTAAACATAAGGTTGTGGAATTCTTGCAAATTAACTGCCGTTATGGCTTTATGTCCACTTCAGTGCGATGAAGAAGGTTAATTAACTTAAATATGTGAATTTAATGATTTGAAGCAACTCATTATCGATTGATAAATGTGTTTATACAAGAAAATCGTCGTTGTACTTAAACATAAGGTTGTGGAATTCTTGCAAATTCACTGCCGTTATGGATTTATGTCCACTTCAGTGCGATGAAGAAGGTTAATTAACTTAAATATGTGAATTTTATGATTTGAAGCATCTCATTATCGATTGATAAATGTGTTTATAACGGGTGATTTTTTTGAGGTTAGGATTTTCATGCATTAGTATTTGACAGATCACGTGGGATTTCAGACATGGTGTCAAAGAGAAAGATGCTCAGTATGCTTTGACATTTCATCATGAATAGACTTACTAACGAGCAACGCTTGCAAATCATTGAATTTTATTACCAAAATCAGTGTTCGGTTTTTTTTTTTTTTCGGACAAATTTTGTTCAGCGATGAGGCTCATTTCTGGTTGAATGGCTACGTAAATAAGCAAAATTGCCGCATTTGGGGTGAAGAGCAACCAGAAGCCGTTCAAGAACTGCCCATGCATCCCGAAAAATGCACTGTTTGGTGTGGTTTGTACGCTGGTGGAATCATTGGACCGTATTTTTTCAAAGATGCTGTTGGACGCAACGTTACGGTGAATGGCGATCGCTATCGTTCGATGCTAACAAACTTTTTGTTGCCAAAAATGGAAGAACTGAACTTGGTTGACATGTGGTTTCAACAAGATGGCGCTACATGCCACACAGCTCGCGATTCTATGGCCATTTTGAGGGAAAACTTCGGACAACAATTCATCTCAAGAAATGGACCCGTAAGTTGGCCACCAAGATCATGCGATTTAACGCCTTTAGACTATTTTTTGTGGGGCTACGTCAAGTCTAAAGTCTACAGAAATAAGCCAGCAACTATTCCAGCTTTGGAAGACAACATTTCCGAAGAAATTCGGGCTATTCCGGCCGAAATGCTCGAAAAAGTTGCCCAAAATTGGACTTTCCGAATGGACCACCTAAGACGCAGCCGCGGTCAACATTTAAATGAAATTATCTTCAAAAAGTAAATGTCATGAACCAATCTAACGTTTCAAATAAAGAACCGATGAGATTTTGCAAATTTTATGCGTTTTTTTTTTAAAAAAAGTTATCAAGCTCTTAAAAAATCACCCTTTACAAGAAAATCGTCGTTGTACTTAAACATAAGGTTGTGGAATTCTTGCAAATTCACTGCCGTTATGGATTTATGTCCACTTCAGTGCGATGAAGAAGGTTAATTAACTTAAATATGTGAATTTAATGATTTGAAGCAACTCATTATCGATTGATAAATGTGTTTATACAAGAAAATCGTCTTTATACTTAAATATTAGGTTGTGGAATTCTTGCAAATTAACTGCCGTTATGGATTTATGTCCACTTCAGTGCGATGAAGAAGGTTAATTAACTTAAATATGTGAATTTAATGATTTGAAGCAACTCATTATCGATTGATAAATGTGTTTATACAAGAAAATCGACTTTATACTTAAATATTAGGTTGTGGAATTCTTGCAAATTAACTGCCGTTATGGATTTATGTCCACTTCAGTGCGATGAAGAAGGTTAATTAACTTAAATATGTGAATTTAATGATTTGAAGCAACTCATTATCGATTGATAAATGTGTTTATACAAGAAAATCGACTTTATACTTAAACATAAGGTTGTGGAATTCTTGCAAATTAACTGCCGTTATGGATTTATGTCCACTTCAGTGCGATGAAGAAGGTTAATTAACTTAAATATGTGAATATAATGATTTGAAGCAACTCATTATCGATTGATAAATGTGTTTATACAAGAAAATCGTCGTTGTACTTAAACATAAGGTTGTGGAATTCTTGCAAATTCACTGCCGTTATGGATTTATGTCCACTTCAGTGCGATGAAGAAGGTTAATTAACTTAAATATGTGAATTTAATGATTTGAAGCAACTCATTATCGATTGATAAATGTGTTTATACAAGAAAATCGTCTTTATACTTAAATATTAGGTTGTGGAATTCTTGCAAATTAACTGCCGTTATGGATTTATGTCCACTTCAGTGCGATGAAGAAGGTTAATTAACTTAAATATGTGAATTTAATGATTTGAAGCAACTTATTATCGACTGATAAATGTGTTTATACAAGAAAATCGTCTTTATACTTAAACATAAGGTTGTGGAATTCTTGCAAATTAACTGCCGTTATGGATTTATGTCCACTTCAGTGCGATGAAGAAGGTTAATTAACTTAAATATGTGAATTTTATGATTTGAAGCAACTCATTATCGATTGATAAATGTGTATATACAAGAAAATCGACTTTATACTTAAATATTAGGTTGTGGAATTCTTGCAAATTAACTGCCGTTATGGATTTATGTCCACTTCAGTGCGATGAAGAAGGTTAATTAACTTAAATATGTGAATTTAATGATTTGAAGCAACTCATTATCGATTGATAAATGTGTTTATACAAGAAAATCGACTTTATACTTAAATATTAGGTTGTGGAATTCTTGCAAATTAACTGCCGTTATGGATTTATGTCCACTTCAGTGCGATGAAGAAGGTTAATTAACTTAAATATGTGAATTTAATGATTTGAAGCAACTCATTATCGATTGATAAATGTGTTTATACAAGAAAATCGACTTTATACTTAAACATAAGGTTGTGGAATTCTTGCAAATTAACTGCCGTTATGGATTTATGTCCACTTCAGTGCGATGAAGAAGGTTAATTAACTTAAATATGTGAATTTAATGATTTGAAGCAACTCATTATCGATTGATAAATGTGTTTATACAAGAAAATCGACTTTATACTTAAACATAAGGTTGTGGAATTCTTGCAAATTAACTGCCGTTATGGATTTATGTCCACTTCAGTGCGATGAAGAAGGTTAATTAACTTAAATATGTGAATTTAATGATTTGAAGCAACTCATTATCGATTGATAAATGTGTTTATACAAGAAAATCGTCTTTATGCTTAAATATTAGGTTGTGGAATTCTTGCAGATTCACTGCCGTTATGGATTTTTGTCCACTTCAGTGCGATGAAGAAGGTTAATTAACTTAAATATGTGAATTTAATGATTTGAAGCAACTCATTATCGATTGATAAATGTGTTTATACAAGAAAATCGTCTTTATACTTAAATATTAGGTTGTGGAATTCTTGCAAATTAACTGCCGTAATGGATTTATGTCCACTTCAGTGCGATGAAGAAGGGTAATTAACTTAAATATGTGAATTTAATGATTTGAAGCAACTCATTATCGATTGATAAATGTGTTTATACAAGAAAATCGTCGTTGTACTTAAATATTAGGTTGTGGAATTCTTGCAAATTAACTGCCGTTATGGATTTATGTCCACTTCAGTGCGATGAAGAAGGTTAATTAACTTAAATATGTGAATTTAATGATTTGAAGCAACTCATTATCGATTGATAAATGTGTTTATACAAGAAAATCGTCGTTGTACTTAAATATTAGGTTGTGGAATTCTTGCAAATTCACTGCCGTTATGGATTTATGTCCACTTCAGTGCGATGAAGAAGGTTAATTAACTTAAATATGTGAATTTAATGAAGCAACTCATTATCGATTGATAAATGTGTTTATACAAGAAAATCGACTTTATACTTAAACATAAGGTTGTGGAATTCTTGCAAATTCACTGCCGTTATGGCTTTATGTCCACTTCAGTGAGATGAAGAAGGTTAATTAACTTAAATATGTGAATTTAATGATTTGAAGCAACTCATTATCGATTGATAAATGTGTTTATACAAGAAAATCGTCGTTGTACTTAAACATAAGGTTGTGGAATTCTTGCAAATTCACTGCCGTTATGGATTTATGTCCACTTCAGTGCGATGAAGAAGGTTAATTAACTTAAATATGTGAATTTAATGATTTGAAGCAACTCATTATCGATTGATAAATGTGTTTATACAAGAAAATCGTCGTTGTACTTAAATATTAGGTTGTGGAATTCTTGCAAATTCACTGCCGTTATGGATTTATGTCCACTTCAGTGCGATGAAGAAGGTTAATTAACTTAAATATGTGAATTTAATGATTTGAAGCAACTCATTATCGATTGATAAATGTGTTTATACAAGAAAATCGTCTTTATGCTTAAATATTAGGTTGTGGAATTCTTGCAAATTAACTGCCGTTATGGATTTATGTCCACTTCAGTGCGATGAAGAAGGTTAATTAACTTAAATATGTGAATTTAATGATTTGAAGCAACTCATTATCGATTGATAAATGTGTTTATACAAGAAAATCGACTTTATACTTAAATATTAGGTTGTGGAATTCTTGCAAATTAACTGCCGTTATGGATTTATGTCCACTTCAGTGCGATGAAGAAGGTTAATTAACTTAAATATGTGAATTTAATGATTTGAAGCAACTCATTATCGACTGATAAATGTGTTTATACAAGAAAATCGACTTTATACTTAAACATAAGGTTGTGGAATTCTTGCAAATTCACTGCCGTTATGGATTTATGTCCACTTCAGTGAGATGAAGAAGGTTAATTAACTTAAATATGTGAATTTAATGATTTGAAGCAACTCATTATCGACTGATAAATGTGTTTATACAAGAAAATCGTCGTTGTACTTAAACATAAGGTTGTGGAATTCTTGCAAATTCACTGCCGTTATGGATTTATGTCCACTTCAGTGCGATGAAGAAGGTTAATTAACTTAAATATGTGAATTTAATGATTTGAAGCAACTCATTATCGATTGATAAATGTGTTTATACAAGAAAATCGACTTTATACTTAAACATAAGGTTGTGGAATTCTTGCAAATTCACTGCCGTTATGGCTTTATGTCCACTTCAGTGAGATGAAGAAGGTTAATTAACTTAAATATGTGAATTTAATGATTTGAAGCAACTCATTATCGATTGATAAATGTGTTTATACAAGAAAATCGTCGTTGTACTTAAACATAAGGTTGTGGAATTCTTGCAAATTCACTGCCGTTATGGATTTATGTCCACTTCAGTGCGATGAAGAAGGTTAATTAACTTAAATATGTGAATTTAATGATTTGAAGCAACTCATTATCGATTGATAAATGTGTTTATACAAGAAAATCGTCGTTGTACTTAAACATAAGGTTGTGGAATTCTTGCAAATTCACTGCCGTTATGGCTTTATGTCCACTTCAGTGCGATGAAGAAGGTTAATTAACTTAAATATGTGAATTTAATGATTTGAAGCAACTCATTATCGATTGATAAATGTGTTTATACAAGAAAATCGACTTTATACTTAAACATAAGGTTGTGGAATTCTTGCAAATTCACTGCCGTTATGGCTTTATGTCCACTTCAGTGCGATGAAGAAGGTTAATTAACTTAAATATGTGAATTTAATGATTTGAAGCAACTCATTATCGATTGATAAATGTGTTTATACAAGAAAATCGTCGTTGTACTTAAACATAAGGTTGTGGAATTCTTGCAAATTAACTGCCGTTATGGCTTTATGTCCACTTCAGTGCGATGAAGAAGGTTAATTAACTTAAATATGTGAATATAATGATTTGAAGCAACTCATTATCGATTGATAAATGTGTTTATACAAGAAAATCGTCGTTGTACTTAAATATTAGGTTGTGGAATTCTTGCAAATTAACTGCCGTTATGGCTTTATGTCCACTTCAGTGCGATGAAGAAGGTTAATTAACTTAAATATGTGAATTTAATGATTTGAAGCAACTCATTATCGATTGATAAATGTGTTTATACAAGAAAATCGTCGTTGTACTTAAACATAAGGTTGTGGAATTCTTGCAAATTAACTGCCGTTATGGATTTATGTCCACTTCAGTGCGATGAAGAAGGTTAATTAACTTAAATATGTGAATTTTATGATTTGAAGCAACTCATTATCGATTGATAAATGTGTTTATACAAGAAAATCGACTTTATACTTAAATATTAGGTTGTGGAATTCTTGCAAATTAACTGCCGTTATGGATTTATGTCCACTTCAGTGCGATGAAGAAGGTTAATTAACTTAAATATGTGAATTTTATGATTTGAAGCATCTCATTATCGATTGATAAATGTGTTTATACAAGAAAATCGACTTTATACTTAAACATAAGGTTGTGGAATTCTTGCAAATTCACTGCCGTTATGGCTTTATGTCCACTTCAGTGAGATGAAGAAGGTTAATTAACTTAAATATGTGAATTTTATGATTTGAAGCATCTCATTATCGATTGATAAATGTGTTTATACAAGAAAATCGACTTTATACTTAAATATTAGGTTGTGGAATTCTTGCAAATTAACTGCCGTTATGGATTTATGTCCACTTCAGTGCGATGAAGAAGGTTAATTAACTTAAATATGTGAATTTAATGATTTGAAGCAACTCATTATCGATTGATAAATGTGTTTATACAAGAAAATCGACTTTATACTTAAACATAAGGTTGTGGAATTCTTGCAAATTAACTGCCGTTATGGATTTATGTCCACTTCAGTGCGATGAAGAAGGTTAATTAACTTAAATATGTGAATTTAATGATTTGAAGCAACTCATTATCGATTGATAAATGTGTTTATACAAGAAAATCGACTTTATACTTAAATATAAGGTTGTGGAATTCTTGCAAATTCACTGCCGTTATGGATTTATGTCCACTTCAGTGCGATGAAGAAGGTTAATTAACTTAAATATGTGAATTTAATGATTTGAAGCAACTCATTATCGATTGATAAATGTGTTTATACAAGAAAATCGACTTTATACTTAAATATTAGGTTGTGGAATTCTTGCAAATTAACTGCCGTTATGGATTTATGTCCACTTCAGTGCGATGAAGAAGGTTAATTAACTTAAATATGTGAATTTAATGATTTGAAGCAACTCATTATCGATTGATAAATGTGTTTATATAGGGTGATTTTTTAAGAGCTTGATAACTTTTTTAAAAAAAAAAACGCATAAAATTTGCAAAATCTCATCGGTTCTTTATTTGAAACGTTAGATTGGTTCATGACATTTACTTTTTGAAGATAATTTCATTTAAATGTTGACCGCGGCTGCGTCTTAGGTGGTCCATTCGGAAAGTCCAATTTTGGGCAACTTTTTCGAGCATTTCGGCCGGAATAGCCCGAATTTCTTCGGAAATGTTGTCTTCCAAAGCTGGAATAGTTGCTGGCTTATTTCTGTAGACTTTAGACTTGACGTAGCCCCACAAAAAATAGTCTAAAGGCGTTAAATCGCATGATCTTGGTGGCCAACTTACGGGTCCATTTCTTGAGATGAATTGTTGTCCGAAGTTTTCCCTCAAAATGGCCATAGAATCGCGAGCTGTGTGGCATGTAGCGCCATCTTGTTGAAACCACATGTCAACCAAGTTCAGTTCTTCCATTTTTGGCAACAAAAAGTTTGTTAGCATCGAACGATAGCGATCGCCATTCACCGTAACGTTGCGTCCAACAGCATCTTTGAAAAAATACGGTCCAATGATTCCACCAGCGTACAAACCACACCAAACAGTGCATTTTTCGGGATGCATGGGCAGTTCTTGAACGGCTTCTGGTTGCTCTTCACCCCAAATGCGGCAATTTTGCTTATTTACGTAGCCATTCAACCAGAAATGAGCCTCATCGCTGAACAAAATTTGTCGATAAACACATTTCGAACCGAACACTGATTTTGGTACTCCCCTTCACTGATTTGCAAGCGTTGCTCGTTAGTAAGTCTATTCATGATGAAATGTCAAAGCATACTGAGCATCTTTCTCTTTGACACCATGTCTGAAATCCCACGTGATCTGTCAAATACTAATGCATGAAAATCCTATACAAGAAAATCGTCGTTGTACTTAAACATAAGGTTGTGGAATTCTTGCAAATTAACTGCCGTTATGGATTTATGTCCACTTCAGTGCGATGAAGAAGGTTAATTAACTTAAATATGTGAATTTAATGATTTGAAGCAACTCATTATCGATTGATAAATGTGTTTATACAAGAAAATCGTCTTTATACTTAAATATTAGGTTGTGGAATTCTTGCAAATTAACTGCCGTTATGGATTTATGTCCACTTCAGTGCGATGAAGAAGGTTAATTAACTTAAATATGTGAATTTAATGATTTGAAGCAACTCATTATCGATTGATAAATGTGTTTATACAAGAAAATCGTCGTTGTACTTAAATATTAGGTTGTGGAATTCTTGCAAATTAACTGCCGTTATGGATTTATGTCCACTTCAGTGCGATGAAGAAGGTTAATTAACTTAAATATGTGAATTTAATGATTTGAAGCAACTCATTATCGATTGATAAATGTGTTTATACAAGAAAATCGTCTTTATACTTAAATATTAGGTTGTGGAATTCTTGCAAATTAACTGCCGTTATGGATTTATGTCCACTTCAGTGCGATGAAGAAGGTTAATTAACTTAAATATGTGAATTTAATGATTTGAAGCAACTCATTATCGATTGATAAATGTGCTTATACAAGAAAATCGTCGTTGTACTTAAACATAAGGTTGTGGAATTCTTGCAAATTAACTGCCGTTATGGATTTATGTCCACTTCAGTGCGATGAAGAAGGTTAATTAACTTAAATATGTGAATTTAATGATTTGAAGCAACTCATTATCGATTGATAAATGTGTTTATACAAGAAAATCGACTTTATACTTAAATATAAGGTTGTGGAATTCTTGCAAATTAACTGCCGTTATGGATTTATGTCCACTTCAGTGCGATGAAGAAGGTTAATTAACTTAAATATGTGAATTTAATGATTTGAAGCAACTCATTATCGATTGATAAATGTGTTTATACAAGAAAATCGTCTTTATACTTAAACATAAGGTTGTGGAATTCTTGCAAATTAACTGCCGTTATGGATTTATGTCCACTTCAGTGCGATGAAGAAGGTTAATTAACTTAAATATGTGAATTTAATGATTTGAAGCAACTCATTATCGATTGATAAATGTGTTTATACAAGAAAATCGTCTTTATACTTAAACATAAGGTTGTGGAATTCTTGCAAATTAACTGCCGTTATGGATTTATGTCCACTTCAGTGCGATGAAGAAGGTTAATTAACTTAAATATGTGAATTTAATGATTTGAAGCAACTCATTATCGATTGATAAATGTGTTTATACAAGAAAATCGACTTTATACTTAAACATAAGGTTGTGGAATTCTTGCAAATTAACTGCCGTTATGGATTTATGTCCACTTCAGTGCGATGAAGAAGGTTAATTAACTTAAATATGTGAATTTAATGATTTGAAGCAACTCATTATCGATTGATAAATGTGTTTATACAAGAAAATCGTCGTTTTACTTAAACATAAGGTTGTGGAATTCTTGCAAATTAACTGCCGTTATGGATTTATGTCCACTTCAGTGCGATGAAGAAGGTTAATTAACTTAAATATGTGAATTTAATGATTTGAAGCAACTCATTATCGATTGATAAATGTGTTTATACAAGAAAATCGTCTTTATACTTAAATATAAGGTTGTGGAATTCTTCCAAATTAACTGCCGTTATGGATTTATGTCCACTTCAGTGCGATGAAGAAGGTTAATTAACTTAAATATGTGAATTTAATGATTTGAAGCAACTCATTATCGATTGATAAATGTGTATATACAAGAAAATCGACTTTATACTTAAACATAAGGTTGTGGAATTCTTGCAAATTAACTGCCGTTATGGATTTATGTCCACTTCAGTGCGATGAAGAAGGTTAATTAACTTAAATATGTGAATTTAATGATTTGAAGCAACTCATTATCGATTGATAAATGTGTTTATACAAGAAAATCGTCGTTGTACTTAAATATTAGGTTGTGGAATTCTTGCAAATTAACTGCCGTTATGGCTTTATGTCCACTTCAGTGCGATGAAGAAGGTTAATTAACTTAAATATGTGAATTTAATGATTTGAAGCAACTCATTATCGATTGATAAATGTGTTTATACAAGAAAATCGACTTTATACTTAAACATAAGGTTGTGGAATTCTTGCAAATTAACTGCCGTTATGGATTTATGTCCACTTCAGTGCGATGAAGAAGGTTAATTAACTTAAATATGTGAATTTAATGATTTGAAGCAACTCATTATCGATTGATAAATGTGTTTATACAAGAAAATCGACTTTATACTTAAATATTAGGTTGTGGAATTCTTGCAAATTAACTGCCGTTATGGATTTATGTCCACTTCAGTGCGATGAAGAAGGTTAATTAACTTAAATATGTGAATTTAATGATTTGAAGCAACTCATTATCGATTGATAAATGTGTTTATACAAGAAAATCGACTTTATACTTAAATATTAGGTTGTGGAATTCTTGCAAATTAACTGCCGTTATGGATTTATGTCCACTTCAGTGAGATGAAGAAGGTTAATTAACTTAAATATGTGAATTTTATGATTTGAAGCAACTCATTATCGATTGATAAATGTGTTTATACAAGAAAATCGACTTTATACTTAAATATAAGGTTGTGGAATTCTTGCAAATTAACTGCCGTTATGGATTTATGTCCACTTCAGTGCGATGAAGAAGGTTAATTAACTTAAATATGTGAATTTAATGATTTGAAGCATCTCATTATCGATTGATAAATGTGTTTATACAAGAAAATCGACTTTATACTTAAATATAAGGTTGTGGAATTCTTGCAAATTAAATGCCGTTATGGATTTATGTCCACCTCAGTGCGATGAAGAATGTTTATTAACTTAAATATGTGAATTTAATGATTTAAAACAACTCATTATCGATTGATAAATGTGTTTATACAAGAAAATCGTCTTTATACTTAAATATTAGGTTGTGGAATTCTTGCAAATTAACTGCCGTTATGGATTTATGTCCACTTCAGTGAGATGAAGAAGGTTAATTAACTTAAATATGTGAATTTAATGATTTGAAGCAACTCATTATCGATTGATAAATGTGTTTATACAAGAAAATCGTCTTTATACTTAAATATTAGGTTGTGGAATTCTTGCAAATTAACTGCCGTTATGGCTTTATGTCCACTTCAGTGCGATGAAGAAGGTTAATTAACTTAAATATGTGAATTTAATGATTTGAAGCAACTCATTATCGATTGATAAATGTGTTTATACAAGAAAATCGACTTTATACTTAAACATAAGTTTGTGGAATTCTTGCAAATTAACTGCCGTTATGGATTTATGTCCACTTCAGTGCGATGAAGAAGGTTAATTAACTTAAATATGTGAATTTAATGATTTGAAGCAACTCATTATCGATTGATAAATGTGTTTATACAAGAAAATCGTCTTTATACTTAAATATTAGGTTGTGGAATTCTTGCAAATTAACTGCCGTTATGGATTTATGTCCACTTCAGTGCGATGAAGAAGGTTAATTAACTTAAATATGTGAATTAATGATTTGAAGCAACTCATTATCGATTGATAAATGTGTTTATACAAGAAAATCGTCTTTATACTTAAACATAAGGTTGTGGAATTCTTGCAAATTAACTGCCGTTATGGATTTATGTCCACTTCAGTGCGATGAAGAAGGTTAATTAACTTAAATATGTGAATATAATGATTTGAAGCAACTCATTATCGATTGATAAATGTGTTTTTACAAGAAAATCGTCTTTATGCTTAAATATTAGGTTGTGGAATTCTTGCAGATTCATTGCCTTTATGGATTTATGTCCACTTCAGTGCGATGAAGAAGGTTAATTAACTTAAATTTGTGAATTTAATGATTTGAAGCATCTCATTATCGATTGATAAATGTGTTTATACAAGAAAATCGACTTTATACTTAAACATAAGGTTGTGGAATTCTTGCAAATTAACTGCCGTTATGGATTTATGTCCACTTCAGTGCGATGAAGAAGGTTAATTAACTTAAATATGTGAATTTAATGATTTGAAGCAACTCATTATCGATTGATAAATGTGTTTATACAAGAAAATCGTCTTTATACTTAAATATAAGGTTGTGGAATTCTTGCAAATTAACTGCCGTTATGGATTTATGTCCACTTCAGTGCGATGAAGAAGGTTAATTAACTTAAATATGTGAATTTTATGATTTGAAGCAACTCATTATCGATTGATAAATGTGTTTATACAAGAAAATCGTCGTTGTACTTAAACATAAGGTTGTGGAATTCTTGCAAATTCACTGCCGTTATGGATTTATGTCCACTTCAGTGCGATGAAGAAGGTTAATTAACTTAAATATGTGAATATAATGATTTGAAGCAACTCATTATCGATTGATAAATGTGTTTATACAAGAAAATCGTCTTTATACTTAAATATTAGGTTGTGGAATTCTTGCAAATTAACTGCCGTTATGGATTTATGTCCACTTCAGTGCGATGAAGAAGGTTAATTAACTTAAATATGTGAATTTAATGATTTGAAGCAACTCATTATCGATTGATAAATGTGTTTATACAAGAAAATCGTCGTTGTACTTAAACATAAGGTTGTGGAATTCTTGCAAATTAACTGCCGTTATGGATTTATGTCCACTTCAGTGCGATGAAGAAGGTTAATTAACTTAAATATGTGAATTTAATGATTTGAAGCAACTCATTATCGATTGATAAATGTGTTTATACAAGAAAATCGTCTTTATACTTAAATATTAGGTTGTGGAATTCTTGCAAATTAACTGCCGTTATAGATTTATGTCCACTTCAGTGAGATGAAGAAGGTTAATTAACTTAAATATGTAAATATATTAAGTTTTGAAGCAACTCATTATCGATTGATAAATGTGTTTATACAAGAAAATCGTCTTTATACTTAAATATTAGGTTGTGGAATTCTTGCGAATTAACTGCCGTTATGGATTTATGTCCACTTCAGTGAGATAAAGAAGGTTAATTAACTTAAATATGTGAATTTAATGATTTGAAGCAACTCATTATCGATTGATAAATGTGTATATACAAGAAAATCGACTTTATACTTAAATATTAGGTTGTGGAATTCTTGCAAATTAACTGCCGTTATGGATTTATGTCCACTTCAGTGCGATGAAGAAGGTTAATTAACTTAAATATGTGAATTTAATGATTTGAAGCAACTCATTATCGATTGATAAATGTGTTTATACAAGAAAATCGTCTTTATACTTAAATATTAGGTTGTGGAATTCTTGCAAATTAACTGCCGTTATGGATTTATGTCCACTTCAGTGCGATGAAGAAGGTTAATTAACTTAAATATGTGAATTTAATGATTTGAAGCAACTCATTATCGATTGATAAATGTGTTTATACAAGAAAATCGTCTTTATGCTTAAATATAAGGTTGTGGAATTCTTGAAAATTAACTGCCGTTATGGATTTATGTCCACTTCAGTGAGATGAAGAAGGTTAATTAACTTAAATATGTGAATTTAGTGATTTGAAGCAACTCGTTATCGATTGATAAATGTGTTTATACAAGAAAATCGACTTTACACTTAAACATTAGGTTGTGGAATTCTTGAAAATTAACTGCCGTTATGGATTTATGTCCACTTCAGTGAGATGAAGAAGGTTAATTAACTTAAATATGTGAATTTAGTGATTTGAAGCAACTCATTATCGATTGATAAATGTGTTTATACAAGAAAATCGACTTTATACTTAAATATAAGGTTGTGGAATTCTTGCAAATTAACTGCCGTTATGGATTTATGTGCACTTCAGTGCGATGAGGAAGGTTAATTAACTTAAATATGTGAATTTTATGATTTGAAGCAACTCATTATCGATTGATAAATGTGTTTATACAAGAAAATCGACTTTATACTTAAATATAAGGTTGTGGAATTCTTGCAAATTAACTGCCGTTATGGATTTATGTCCACTTCAGTGCGATGAAGAAGGTTAATTTACTTAAATATGTGAATTTAATGATTTGAAGCAACTCATTATCGATTTATAAATGTGTTTATACAAGAAAATCGACTTTATACTTAAATATTAGGTTGTGGAATTCTTGCAAATTAACTGCCGTTATGGATTTATGTCCACTTCAGTGCGATGAAGAAGGTTAATTAACTTAAATATGTGAATTTAATGATTTGAAGCAACTCATTATCGATTGATAAATGTGTTTATACAAGAAAATCGACTTTATACTTAAATATAAGGTTGTGGAATTCTTGCAAATTAACTGCAGTTTTGGATTTATGTCCACTTCAGTGCGATGAAGAAGGTTAATTAACTTAAATATGTGAATTTAATGATTTGAAGCATCTCATTATCGATTGATAAATGTGTTTATACAAGAAAATCGACTTTATACTTAAATATTAGGTTGTGGAATTCTTGCAAATTAACTGCCGTTATGGATTTATGTCCACTTCAGTGCGATGAAGAAGGTTAATTAACTTAAATATGTGAATTTAATGATTTGAAGCAACTCATTATCGATTGATAAATGTGTTTATACAAGAAAATCGACTTTATACTTAAATATAAGGTTGTGGAATTCTTGCAAATTAACTGCCGTTATGGATTTATGTCCACTTCAGTGCGATGAAGAAGGTTAATTAACTTAAATATGTGAATTTAATGATTTGAAGCAACTCATTATCGATTGATAAATGTGTATATACAAGAAAATCGACTTTATACTTAAATATTAGGTTGTGGAATTCTTGCACATTAACTGCCGTTATGGATTTATGTCCACTTCAGTGCGATGAAGAAG
This sequence comes from Bactrocera dorsalis, assembly GCF_023373825.1. Taxonomy (NCBI): domain Eukaryota; kingdom Metazoa; phylum Arthropoda; class Insecta; order Diptera; family Tephritidae; genus Bactrocera; species Bactrocera dorsalis. The sequence continues at coordinate 32,870 of NW_026038260.1, forward strand.
GTTAATTAACTTAAATATGTGAATTTAATGATTTGAAGCAACTCATTATCGATTGATAAATGTGTTTATACAAGAAAATCGTCTTTATACTTAAATATAAGGTTGTGGAATTCTTCCAAATTAACTGCCGTTATGGATTTATGTCCACTTCAGTGCGATGAAGAAGGTTAATTAACTTAAATGTGTGAATTTAATGATTTGAAGCAACTCATTATCGATTGATAAATGTGTTTATACAAGAAAATCGACTTTATACTTAAACATAAGGTTGTGGAATTCTTGCAAATTAACTGCCGTTATGGATTTATGTCCACTTCAGTGCGATGAAGAAGGTTAATTAACTTAAATATGTGAATTTTATGATTTGAAGCAACTCATTATCGATTGATAAATGTGTTTATACAAGAAAATCGACTTTATACTTAAACATAAGGTTGTGGAATTCTTGCAAATTAACTGCCGTTATGGATTTATGTCCACTTCAGTGAGATGAAGAAGGTTAATTAACTTAAATATGTAAACGTTATGATTTGAAGCAACTCATTATCGATTAATAAATGTGTTTATACAAGAAAATCGTCTTTATACTTAAATATAAGGTTGTGGAATTCTTCCAAATTAACTGCCGTTATGGATTTGTGTCCACTTCAGTGCGATGAAGAAGGTTAATTAACTTAAATATGTGAATTTAATGATTTGAAGCAACTTATTATCGATTGATTAATGTGTATATACAAGAAAATCGGCTTTATACTTAAATATTAGGTTGAGGAATTCTTGAAAATTAACTGCCGTTATGGATTTATGTCCACTTCAGTGCGATGAAGAAGGTTAATTAACTTAAATATGTGAATTTAATGATTTGAAGCAACTCATTATCGATTGATAAATGTGTTTATACAAGAAAATCGTCTTTATACTTAAATATTAGGTTGTGGAATTCTTCCAAATTAACTGCCGTTATGGATTTATGTCCACTTCAGTGCGATGAAGAAGGTTAATTAACTTAAATATGTGAATTTAATGATTTGAAGCAACTCATTATCGATTAATAAATGTGTATATACAAGAAAATCGTCGTTGTACTTAAACATAAGATTATGGAATTCTTGGAAATTAACTGCGTTATGGATTTATGTCCACTTCAGTGCGATGAAGAAGGTTAATTTACTTAAGTATGTAAATTTAATGATTTGAAGCAACTCATTATCAATTGATAAATGTGCTTATACAAGAAAATCGTCTATATACTTAAATATTAGGTTGTGCAACTCTTCCAAATTAACTGCCGTTATGGATTTATGTCCACTTCAGTGAGATGAAGAAGGTTAATTAACTTAAATATGTGAATTTAATGATTTGAAGCAACTCATTATCGATTGATAAATGTGTTTTTACAAGAAAATCGTCTTTATACTTAAATATAAGGTTGTGGAATTCTTGCAAATTAACTGCCGTTATGGATTTATGTCCACCTCAGTGAGATGAAGAAGGTTAATTAACTTAAATATGTGAATTTACTGGTTTGAAGCAACTCATTATCGATTGATAAATGTATTTATACAAGAAAATCGTCTTTATACTTAAATATAAGGTTGTGGATTTCTTGCAAATTAACTGCCGTTATGGATTTATGTCCACTTCAGTGCGATGAAGAAGGTTAATTAACTTAAATATGTGAATTTAATGATTTGAAGCAACTCATTATCGATTGATAAATGTGTTTATACAAGAAAATCGTCTTTATACTTAAATATTAGGTTGTGGAATTCTTGCAAATTAACTGCCGTTATGGATTTATGTCCACTTCAGTGCGATGAAGAAGGTTAATTAACTTAAATATGTGAATTTAATGATTTGAAGCAACTCATTATCGATTGATAAATGTGTTTATACAAGAAAATCGACTTTATACTTAAACATAAGGTTGTGGAATTATTGCAAATTCACTGCCGTTATGGATTTATGTCCACTTCAGTGCGATGAAGAAGGTTAATTAACTTAAATATGTGAATTTAATGATTTGAAGCAACTCATTATCGATTGATAAATGTGTTTATACAAGAAAATCGACTTTATACTTAAACATAAGGTTGTGGAATTCTTGCAAATTAACTGCCGTTATGGATTTATGTCCACTTCAGTGCGATGAAGAAGGTTAATTAACTTAAATATGTGAATTTAATGATTTGAAGCAACTCATTATCGATTGATAAATGTGTTTATACAAGAAAATCGTCTTTATACTTAAATATTAGGTTGTGGAATTCTTGCAAATTAACTGCCGTTATGGATTTATGTCCACTTCAGTGCGATGAAGAAGGTTAATTAACTTAAATATGTGAATTTAATGATTTGAAGCAACTCATTATCGATTGATAAATGTGTTTATACAAGAAAATCGACTTTATACTTAAATATGAGGTTGTGGAATTCTTGCAAATTAACTGCCGTTATGGATTTATGTCCACTTCAGTGCGATGAAGAAGGTTAATTAACTTAAATATGTGAATATAATGATTTGAAGCAACTCATTATCGATTGATAAATGTGTTTATACAAGAAAATCGACTTTATACTTAAATAATAGGTTGTGGAATTCTTGCAAATTAACTGCCGTTATGGATTTATGTCCACTTCAGTGCGATGAAGAAGGTTAATTAACTTAAATATGTGAATTTAATGATTTGAAGCAACTCATTATCGACTGATAAATGTGTTTATACAAGAAAATCGACTTTATACTTAAACATAAGGTTGTGGAATTCTTGCAAATTAACTGCCGTTATGGATTTATGTCCACTTCAGTGCGATGAAGAAGGTTAATTAACTTAAATATGTGAATTTAATGATTTGAAGCAACTCATTATCGATTGATAAATGTGTTTATACAAGAAAATCGTCTTTATTCTTAAACATAAGGTTGTGGAATTCTTGCAAATTAACTGCCGTTATGGATTTATGTCCACTTCAGCGCGATGAAGAAGGTTAATTAACTTAAATATGTGAATTTAGTGATTTGAAGCAACTCATTATCGATTGATAAATGTCTTTATACAAGAAAATCGACTTTATACTTAAATATAAGGTTGTGGAATTCTTGCAAATTAACTGCCGTTATGGATTTATGTCCACTTCAGTGCGATGAAGAAGGTTAATTAACTTAAATATGTGAATTTAATGATTTGAAGCAACTCATTATCGATTGATAAATGTGTTTATACAAGAAAATCGACTTTATTCTTAAATATAAGGTTGTGGAATTCTTGCAAATTAACTGCCGTTACGGATTGATGTCCACTTCAGTGCGATGAAGAAGGTTAATTAACTTAAATATGTGAATTTAATGATTTGAAGCAACTCATTATCGATTGATAAATGTGTTTATACAAAAAAATCGACTTTATACTTAAATACTAGGTTGTGGAATTCTTGCTAATTAACTGCCGTTATGGCTTTATGTCCACTTCAGTGCGATGAAGAAGGTTAATTAACTTAAATATGTGAATATAATGATTTGAAGCAACTCATTATCGATTGATAAATGTGTTTATACAAGAAAATCGTCTTTATACTTAAACATAAGGTTGTGGAATTCTTGCAAATTAACTGCCGTTATGGATTTATGTCCACTTCAGTGCGATGAAGAAGGTTAATTAACTTAAATATGTGAATTTAATGATTTGAAGCAACTCATTATCGATTGATAAATGTGTTTATACAAGAAAATCGTCTTTATACTTAAATATTAGGTTGTGGAATTCTTCCAAATTAACTGCCGTTATGGATTTATGTCCACTTCAGTGCGATGAAGAAGGTTAATTAACTTAAATATGTGAATTTAATGATTTGAAGCAACTCATTATCGATTGATAAATGTGTTTATACAAGAAAATCGACTTTATACTTAAACATAAGGTTGTGGAATTCTTGCAAATTAACTGCCGTTATGGATTTATGTCCACTTCAGTGCGATGAAGAAGGTTAATTAACTTAAATATGTGAATATAATGATTTGAAGCAACTCATTATCGATTGATAAATGTGTTTATACAAGAAAATCGTCTTTATACTTAAATATAAGGTTGTGGAATTCTTCCAAATTAACTGCCGTTATGGATTTATGTCCACTTCAGTGCGATGAAGAAGGTTAATTAACTTAAATATGTGAATTTAATGATTTGAAGCAACTCATTATCGATTGATAAATGTGTTTATACAAGAAAATCGTCGTTGTACTTAAACATAAGGTTGTGGAATTCTTGCAAATTAACTGCCGTTATGGATTTATGTCCACTTCAGTGCGATGAAGAAGGTTAATTAACTTAAATATGTGAATATAATGATTTGAAGCAACTCATTATCGATTGATAAATGTGTTTATACAAGAAAATCGTCTTTATGCTTAAATATTAGGTTGTGGAATTCTTGCAAATTAACTGCCGTTATGGATTTATGTCCACTTCAGTGCGATGAAGAAGGTTAATTAACTTAAATATGTGAATTTAATGATTTGAAGCAACTCATTATCGATTGATAAATGTGTTTATACAAGAAAATCGACTTTATACTTAAACATAAGGTTGTGGAATTCTTGCAAATTAACTGCCGTTATGGATTTATGTCCACTTCAGTGCGATGAAGAAGGTTAATTAACTTAAATATGTGAATATAATGATTTGAAGCAACTCATTATCGACTGATAAATGTGTTTATACAAGAAAATCGTCTTTATACTTAAAGATAAGGTTGTGAAATTCTTGCAAATTAACTGCCGTTATGGATTTATGTCCACTCCAGTGCGATGAAGAAGGTTAATTAACTTAAATATGTGAATTTTATGATTTGAAGCAACTCATTATCGATTGATAAATGTGTTTATACAAGAAAATCGTCTTTATACTTAAATATAAGGTTGTGGAATTCTTGCAAATTAACTGCCGTTATGGATTTATGTCCACTTCAGTGCGATGAAGAAGGTTAATTAACTTAAATATGTGAATATAATGATTTGAAGCAACTCATTATCGATTGATAAATGTGTTTATACAAGAAAATCGTCTTTATACTTAAACATAAGGTTGTGGAATTCTTGCAAATTAACTGCCGTTATGGATTTATGTCCACTTCAGTGCGATGAAGAAGGTTAATTAACTTAAATATGTGAATATAATGATTTGAAGCAACTCATTATCGATTGATAAATGTGTTTATACAAGAAAATCGTCGTTGTACTTAAACATAAGGTTGTGGAATTCTTGCAAATTAACTGCCGTTATGGATTTATGTCCACTTCAGTGCGATGAAGAAGGTTAATTAACTTAAATATGTGAATATAATGATTTGAAGCAACTCATTATCGATTGATAAATGTGTTTATACAAGAAAATCGACTTTATACTTAAACACAAGGTTGTGGAATTATTGCAAATTAACTGCCGTTATGGATTTATGTCCACTTCAGTGCGATGAAGAAGGTTAATTAACTTAAATGTGTGAATTTAATGATTTGAAGCAACTCATTATCGATTGATAAATGTGTTTATACAAGAAAATCGTCGTTGTACTTAAACATAAGGTTGTGGAATTCTTGCAAATTAACTGCCGTTATGGATTTATGTCCACTTCAGTGCGATGAAGAAGGTTAATTAACTTAAATATGTGAATATAATGATTTGAAGCAACTCATTATCGATTGATAAATGTGTTTATACAAGAAAATCGACTTTATACTTAAACACAAGGTTGTGGAATTATTGCAAATTAACTGCCGTTATGGATTTATGTCCACTTCAGTGCGATGAAGAAGGTTAATTAACTTAAATGTGTGAATTTAATGATTTGAAGCAACTCATTATCGATTAATAAATGTGTTTATACAAGAAAATCGACTTTATACTTAAATATTAGGTTGTGGAATTCTTGCAAATTAACTGCCGTTATGGATTTATGTCCACTTCAGTGCGATGAAGAAGGTTAATTAACTTAAATATGTGAATATAATGATTTGAAGCAACTCATTATCGATTGATAAATGTGTTTATACAAGAAAATCGTCGTTGTACTTAAACATAAGGTTGTGGAATTCTTGCAAATTAACTGCCGTTATGGATTTATGTCCACTTCAGTGCGATGAAGAAGGTTAATTAACTTAAATATGTGAATTTAATGATTTGAAGCAACTCATTATCGATTGATAAATGTGTATATACAAGAAAATCGACTTTATACTTAAATATTAGGTTGAAGAATTCTTACAAATTAACTGCCGTTATGGATTTATGTCCACTTCAGTGCGATGAAGAAGTTTAATTAACTTAATTATGTGAATATAATGACTTGAAGCAACTCATTATCGATTGATAAATGTGTATATAC